>NW_022985183.1:562533-622145 GCF_010093535.1 Lindgomyces ingoldianus | reverse complement strand
AGTAAAATTAACATATAAATAAGTAAGTAACTTTATAAAAGTAAAAAGTTACTAGTGTTTATACATAAGTACAGCTATGTCTGTACACATGTATAGCTAAATTAGGTTACCTAAAATGTTAGCTATCTAGCCTATGCGTTAGGGGCTATGTGTACTTAAGAGCCCTTTTTTTTTATATAAAGAGAGAAGGCAGTAGTTAATAATAAGAAGATCTTTGCCTACTCACCTCTTAGTACGCCCCTTAGGCGTACGTTCGTTTAATCAAACCTAGGCTAACCAACAAATATATTAATTAATTTTAAAAAATTTAAAGACATAACCTAGTTTAGTTTTTCTATAATATTTAATAAAGTTACTTATGTTGTTGTTTAAGTAATATAGTACTAAGCTAATTCTTTATTAATTTAAAAGTAAAGTTAGTATAGTCTAAAAAAAACTTTTAACTAGTTATTAGTTTAAGCTACTTTTAAATTTTCTAAATTTTATTTATAATAGCTAAGGATGTCTACTCTAGTGTTATTCTTACTAAAGGTGTACTTAATTTAAAAGTAATACTAAGCTAACTTTTTAGCTTAATAAAATTAATAAGCATTTAGCACTTTTATTATTATAAAGTACTCTAATAACTAATAATTAATATATACTAAAGTGCTTATTATTACTAATATAAGCTTAGCCTTTTATTATTTAAACATAGTAATAATTATAAATAGCTTTTTATTATATATTTCTTAGTTTAGCTCTAAACTAAATAGGACTTTACTATAAAATAAAATAAAGCACTAATTTCTATTAGCATGTTTCTAAGATAAGACTCTTGCTACTACTTTATTAAAAGTGTTAGTTTTAATTTTAGTTTATAACATAAAGTTAAAATAGTAAAATGTAGGTATTTTTAGTAGCTTAGACTTTAGCTTTTTAAAAGTTATATTACACTCTAAAGTTTATATAAAAAAGGTAGTAAAACTTTAAAGTATAATAATTAGTTTTCCTATATTAAAAAATTTTAAAATAAATTATTAATAAAATTTAGTAAAGCTTAAAAATTTTTTACACTTATTATAGTAGTAAGCGCTTACTAGTTATGTAGTACTTTTACTTTTTATAAGTTAACTTCTAGTCCTTTATTTAAAAGTATATAGCTAAGATACTTTATTTAAGTAATATAAAATTTAATTTTTTTAATTTTTACTTATAATTTTACTTACTATAGTCTCTCTAAAACTTTTTAATATAAAGAGTATAAGTTACTTTATTTTTAAAGTAAATAAAGATGTTATTTAGATAGGTAATATAAAAGTTATTTAAATAGTTAATTAATATGTTATTTATATAGCGCTAGTAAGTTACTAGGCTGTTATATAATCTAAAAAGTAAAACTTTACATTTATATGTTTTATATTATGTCTAAAAGGTTATACACTTTTTAAAGCTTAGGTTTATTCTAATTTTATTAAAAGCTAACGTACTTTATAGGCGAGTTACTTACACACCTAAGTTGCTTACTTTTACTAAGACTCTACTAAACTACTCTTTTTACACTAATGCATTCCTTATAACACTACTTAGATGTGCTAAAAGAACATTAGATACAGCTTACACTCTAAGCTTTTAAATAAAACATAAAACTTTTAAAGAAATATGCTATAAGTATATATAAAGTTTTATAAAAAATAATAAATAACTACAGCACTATATAACTTTTATAAGCTAATTCTACAGCTAAATTATAAAGGCTAAGTAATAAAAAGAAGTAGGCAATTATTAAGACTATACTTAAGCTATATGCGTAAGAAATTTCCCCTTAGATAGCATTTATAGCTAATATAGCTAATTCTTTGCGCACTAAGTGTAATCTAGGCTATGTTTACATAAACTAGCCTAGTATATTTATAAAGTGTTATTTAAAGCTTAAAGTAAAGTTTTAAGCATAAGTATAGTTAAAAGATATTTAGCTAATTATAAAGCCTATTTTACTAAAGTTATATGTGTTATTATTCTAAATACTATACTTAGCTTTAATATTCTTTATAAGGCTAAACCTGCTTTAAATTACTTTAGAACTTTTATAAAAAGCTTTTTTATAGTTATACTTATACTTAAATATTACTTTAAGCTTTAAATAACACTTTATAAACATACTAAGCTAGTTTATGTAAACATAGCCTAGATTACACTTAGCGCACAAAGAATTAGCTATATTAGCTATAAATACTATTTAAGAGGAAATTCCTTGTGTATATAGCTTAAGTATAGTCTTAATAATTACCTGCTCTTTTTTATTACCTAGCCTTTATAATTTAGCTGTAGAATTAGCTTATAAAGGTTATCTAGCGCTATAGTTATTTATTATTTTTTATAGAACTTTACACATAGCTGCAGCATGTTTTTTTAAGAGTTTTATATTTTATTTAAAAGCTTAAAGTGTAAGCTATATCTAACATTTTTTTTAGCACATCTAAGTAGTGTTATAGGAAATGCATTAGTGTAAAAAGAGTAGTTTAGTAGGGTCTTAGCAAAAGTAAGCAACTTAGGTGTGTAAGCAACTTGCCTGTAAAGTACATTATGTAAATATTAAACTTAGTAAAAATAGCTACTTTTATAAGTCTTAATAAAAGTTTATTTATGCATAGTATTAGATACATATTCTTATAGGTAATAGCATTAAGTTTATAGTAATTAACATAAATACATAAGTTACTATTTAGTTTCTATACATAAAAATAAGAGATATAAAAAGGCTTTAACTCTACTTAATAAAGCTATATTTTAGATTATTTATAATATACTTTTTTATTACTTTTAGTTCCTTAACATTTTGTTTATATAAAAGGCTATAACTATTAAAAAAAGGCTCTGTAAAAACAATCTTATAGTTATATAAGTAATGTGCTAGTAATTAGTAAACTACAGTATAGCTAAATATATCTTAGTACTAATAGTATTTAAATAGTAATTAAAGGTTTACTAATACTTTAGTTTTACATTTATTATTTAATAGTAAAGCTTACTTATTTTTAATTAAACACTTAATTTTATAAATAAAAGTTAAAAGAAACTTACTCTTTTTTTTTATATTAAAATAAAAAGCATTTACTAAGATAAAAGTAATAGTAAAGAAATAAATGTTCTTTTAACATAGTTTAGACTTTTTAATAAATAAGTAGATTAATAATTTAAGTGTCTTTAGACTATAAGTAATAAAAGAGTAGTATAATTTTAGTAGCCTTAGTAAACCCTTAATGCAGTTAATTATTAGGCTGTATAACTGCTAAATGTAGTTTTTTTTTATAGTGTGTTATGTTGTTTAATATCTAACTCTACTTCTTTATTACGCGTAGGTTAGCTTAATTATATAAGTAAAAGTAGTAAAAGTTTATAAGTAGTAAAATACTTATTAGGCTATATAATCTAATTCTTTTTTATATCTAGTTAGAGTTTAAAATAATATAACTATTTAATACTAATAATATAATCTTATAAGCTAAGGTTTATAATTATAAAGAAGCAGTTTTAGATGCTTCTACTATTAATTTGCATGTGCAGGCAGATATACTAGTAGATAGGAACTTAGATTTAGTCTTAAAAGCCCTTAACTATAACTTTAAAAGGTAAACATTAGATAAAAATATAAAAGTATTAAAATAAAAACTTAGTAGTTATTAAGTTAATAAATAAAAAACTATATACACTAGTATTAACTAAAAAATTTAATTAAACTTTAATGCTTTTTAATTATAAAATAGTAAAAACTTAAAAATATTTTTTTAAATAAGTGTAATAAGTTAATATTTACTAAGTTATACTTATTTAAGCTTAAAATAAAAGGTTTTTTTAAGTATTTTTATTTCTTATCTAAAAAAAGTTTAAATTATAATTATTTATATTTATAAACTTTTTTTTAAATTTTTATTACTTTACCTTAATTTTTTATACTTTAAAGATAGGATAATTACTAGTAAAATGCTTTAGTTTACTATAATTATAATAGTTACTAGAAGTTATCTGTCTTTTAAAGGCAGGTGTCTAGCTAGGTTGTTAGTAAGTAGCTAGAGTAGATTAGGGTACTAACATAGGTGCAGGTTAAGGTGCACTAGAATAGTATACTACCTTAGATGTATTACTAGAAACTTTTTAAAATTAATTTATAATAAGTCTAATATTAGAATGTTAAGTGTAGTTAATAGTTTACTTTAAAATAGTAAAAGTGTTTCTTTTTTTTATGTTATAAACTATTAAGTAGGCTACTATTATTTTAAAAAAGCTTTTTTAAGTGTGTTTAAAACCTAAGTTTAGTACCTTTAGGCTAAGCAGTATTTTTTTTTATAAGTAAAAAAACTATTTTAACTTTAATATAAATTCTTTAATAGTAGCATTAATAAAGTAAGCTTTAAAAGTAAAAAATGCTTTTTTTTTTACTTATTTTTAAAGTCTAAAACACTTGTTACACCTTTATTTTTTTATTACTAGTAATAAAGTAAGTTTATAAAAGCTTAATTATTTTTTTTATATTTTTAAACAAAAAGTTATCTAATTTAGCTAGGTATCTAGGCTCTAGGTATTTCTTTGCAATACTAGCAGTGTGTCCATATACTAACGCTATGCGTGCGCGCTTACTCTAATAGTAATCTAAATTAATGTTAAGTCTATCTATAATAAAAGCTTACTATTATTTAAATCTAAGTTTTTTGCTATTTATAAAGTTTTTAATTTTAAGTAACGTACCTAACAGGTTGGCCGGCCACTTTTGCCAAGCCCCTACTAAAACCACCCTATTCTGGCGCAAAACAGCCTACTTTAGCCTTATATAAAGTAATACAACATAAAATATTATTTAAAGTCTACTTTTACTACTTTCTTACACATATGCAAGTTATGCCTAGTTTAATTACACTACTTACATTACCTTTAACTTAGCTTACTACCTTTAGCGCGCACTTGCGTCTTTAGCTTTTTTCTATTACTACACGCTCTAAACTCCTTTAGAGTAGTTAGACAAGCTCTATTCTTAACTATTAAAGTTCTTTCTGCCTAAATCTACTTTTTTTTATATAATTTATATTACATAGCAGCCTTATTTGCTGCTTAAAGCTTTGTAATTTTATTTTACACTAACACTAGCTTATGTGTAATAATTACTACCCTTTTTAAGACCTTTTTAAAGGCCTTTACTATAGACATTAGTAAGCTATTTACATGCCTCTAAATTTTTACCTTTATAAGCATTAATTATAACTTAAATTTAAAAGTATTACTTAAGGTTTATAACTACTAAGGCTTATTATTAATAAGTAGTAGTAGTAATAAAGTATATAACTAGACATTAAGGGCTATTTTAACCTATTTTAGGTTAAATAGGACTAAACTAGCGCCTTAAAACTCTTTTTAAATATTACTAAAAGTAATTACTACATTATAGGTGTGTATAAAGCATAGTAGAAACTTAAGTTTTATAATATAAGTAATTTAGTTACATATAAGATCTTTAGCTTAGCGCCTATACACTTTTTTTAAAGAGGTAAAACAACCTACATTAAAAAGCTATAAGAGGTGTAATAAGTGTAAAAGTATATAAATAGTAATAATCTTATTTTTTTTTATAGTACTACTAGAAATTAAGCAAGTTGTAGCTTTTATAGCTGTTAATAATAAAAAGCTAATATGCACTTAACGTACCTAACAGGTTAGCTGGCTACACAGGTTAGCTAGCCACTTTTGCTAAGCCCCTACCATACTCTACCTATCTACATAATGCTTTAACAACAACACTAGATTAAATTTTCTAAAAAATGTTAAATATAGCTTACTTTTTAGGCTTTTAAATAAAACTTAAAACTTTTCTTATAACATACTATAGCTATCTATAATGTCTCTTATATAACACTAAGCAATTAACGCGCTAGACAGCCTTTAGAAGCAGAATGCTAGCCTAAATTAAAGAATCTAACTAAGCTTAAAAAAAAAGTAGTTGTTAAGTATATACTTAAGCTTATTACACACAGATTTCCCTCTAAGCTTATAGCTATAGCTAATATAGCTAATTTCTTGCGCGTAGAGCGTAATCTAGGCTAGGTTAGCTTAAACTAGCCTAGTATGTAAGTTAAGCACTGCCCTAAGTTAATAATAAAGTTTAATTATAAGTATAATTATAAAAAAGTGCTTTATAAGAATCTAAAGGTTATTTAGGGCTAGTTTTGCCTAGTAGCTAACATAAAAGCTAAGTATAGTATCTAAGATAAAGACACATATAACTTTAATAAGTTAAGCTTTATAATAAGCTAGATATTAACTAGAGCAGTTATTATAGCTTTAAAAGGATAAAAATAGCTAAAGGTAATATAGTAAAGTAATAAAAAGTAGATAATAGTTATCTAAAGCATTAATATAATAAAGTAAGCTATTTTACTTTTTATTATTTTTAAAAGCTACTATTACTTCTTTGCCTAGTATAAAAAAAAGAATCTGCCTTAAAACTAAGTTATTATAGTCTCTAAGAATAGCTAGATAATAAATAAGCTTAGGCTGCAGTAGTTAAAGCACTTTAATAAGCATTTAAAAAAAAGTTATAAGCGCTTATTAGCTTTTTATTATTAATAGCTATAAAAGCTATAACTTACTTAATTTCTAGCAGTACTATAAAAAAAATAAGATTATTACTATTTACATGCTTTTACACTTATTGCACCTTTTATAGCCTTTTAATATAGGTTGTTTTACCTCTTTAAAAAAGGTGTATAAGCGCTAAGCTAAAGATCTTATACATAACTAAATTACTTATATTATAAAACTTAAGTTTCTACTATGCTTTATACACACTTATAATGCAGTAATTACTTTTAGTAATATCTAAAAAGGGTTTTAAGGCGCTAGTTTAGTCCTATTTAACTTAAAATAAGTTAAAATAGCCTTTAACATCTAGTTATGTACTTTATTACTACTACTACTTATTAATAACAAGCTCTAGTAGTTGTAAACCCTAAGTAATACTTTTAAATTTAGGTTATAATTAATACTTATAAAAGTAAGAATTTAAAAGCATGTAAATAGCTTACTAATATTTATAGTAATTGTTAAATAGGCTCTGACAGCTAGCTGCTTATAGTATAAGCACTTAAGTAGCAAGAGTAAGAGTGGTGTACAGTGTGCACAGCGTACAAGGTAGGTAAGGTAAGGGCAATATGTTTCTAGTTTTATTACTCTTATCTTTCCTTTATACAAAGGAAAAGAGGGATATCTAGATATTTATGCACAGAGGTTTGCGCACAAGCATTATGTAATATAGATATGTGATCCTGCTTGTGCGCAATTACTTATATCTAGGACACAACGCTGCTGCTGTGTACAGACACTAGCAACTTTTTTTTTTGTCTAAAGAGTTACCTTTTGTACATGTTACTTTTCTTCTGTCTATGTAGGTTTATCTAATTACATTCTACCTTTACTTTACCTTTATTTATTAGGACTTGCCTTAGTAATGCTATGTGTTAGAATAAGCTAGTTATACTATATAAATAGCTTTTTTTTTTTTATCCTTTACTTTCTAAGCTTTACTGTATAATCCCCTAGCTCTTTTCTTTTTTTATATAGTGCTAGCAGTAACAGATCCTTATAATAAGAAAAATAAGTATATATAATATAAAATAAAATAAAATAAAAGAAAATAAGCTTTATATAAAAGTGTTATTAGTCTAGTTAGTCTAAGGCATTTTTACACACAAGATCTAGCTAGTCTACAGATGCTTCTATTTAGACAAAGAGGTAGTTAGTTAGAACTAATAATTAAAAAGCCTAGTTTAGTGTTTTCTTTATATATACATTTACTAAGTTATTTTTACTATTAATTTACTTTATTTTAGTAATTTCCCTTTTTTTATATAATTTATAGAGTAACATAATGTTAATTATAAGTTACTTTTTACTAGTAGTGCTTAGCTTAATAAAGTAATTATATAAAAACTTTAAATCTATGTAGATTACTACTAGAATTAGTAGTAGTTTAAGCATTTATATAATTTACTATAAAGTTGTACTAAGAGTAATTACATTATTAAACTCTCTAACTATTCTATATAGTTTACTAGTAAGGACACTTTTAGTTACTCTTTTACACTTAGTAGAATTTTAGTGTATAATGTTGCCTAGTATTTTAAAGTAGTTACTTTACTCTATACAGTTTTTATTACTTAATATAATTAAAAATTCTAGCTATAAGCTAAAGTTTTTATTATTAGTAAATAATCTATTTATAAAGATAAACAGCTTTACATAATTAAGCTGTAATAGTAAAAAGGTAAAACTATACTTACTATTATTTATCTACTATTAAATTTATGTGTTAAGTGTGTTAATATTATTATGCAAAGGGTCTATAGTTTATATAGTAATAAACAGGTTAAATGCTGCCTTTAGTTAACACATAGATGTAATATATACCCCTCTTACATATTACTTAATATATTATTATGCAGCATCTTTATCTTTTAAGTTAATTATATAAAGGTAGCTTACTTATTCTTTTTAAGTAAAAACTATTATATTATGCATAAGCTTAATTCTTCTACTATTAAACTTAATAGGCTGCTTCTCTGCTAGAATAGTCTTACTCTTTATATAGAACTTTGCCTTTTGTAGTTTCTTCTCTTCTCTTTACATAAAATCCTTTGTTATAATGCTTAAAGTGTTATCTGTCTGTAGGCTAGTAATACTAAAAGTGTGCTCTCTTTTATTAGTAATTAAAAGGTAGGGGTTGTAACGTACCTAACGGGTTGGCCGGCCACACGGGTTGGCCGGCCACTTTTGCTAAGCCCCCACTAAAACTACCCTATTCTCTCGCAAAACAGCCTACTTTAGCCCTATATAGAGTAATACAACATAAGATATTATTTAGAGTCTACTTCTACTACTTACTTACACATACGCAAGTTATGCCTAGTCTAATTACACTGCCTATATTGCCTTTAACTTAGCTTACCTTCTTTAGCGCGCACCTGTGTCTTTAGCTTCTTCCTATTACTACACGCTCTAAACTCCTTTAGAGCAGTTAGACAAGCCCTATCCTTAACTATTAAGGTTCTTTCTGCCTAAATCTGCTTCCTTTTATGTAATCTATGTTACGTAGTAGCTTTATTTACTGCTTAAAGCTCTATAATCTTATAGCCTACCTTATTATGTTAATGCCTTAGATAACTATTATCTACTTTTTATTACCTTACTATATTGCCTTTAGCTGTCTTTGTCTCTTTAAAGCTGTAATAACTACTCTAGTTAATATCTAGCTTATTATAAAGCCTAACTTATTAAAGTTATACCTGTCTTTATTCTAGATACTATACTTAGCTTTTATGTTAGCTACTAGGCAAAACTAGCCCTAGATAACCTCTAGATCCTTATAAAGCACTCTCTTATAATTATACTTATAATTAAACTTTATTATAAACTTAGGGCAGTGCTTAACTTACATACTAGTCTAGTTTAAGCTAACCTAGCCTAGATTGCGCTCTGCAGGCAAGGAATTAGCTATATTAGCTATAGCTGCAAGCCTAGAGAGAAATCTGCGTGTAATAAGCTTAAGTATGTACTTAACAACTACTTTCTTTTTAAGCTTAGTTAGATTCCTTAATTTAGGCTAGCATTCTGCTTGTAAAGGCTGTCTAGCGCGTTAATTGCTTAGTGTTGTGTGAGAGACATTATAGATAGCTGCAGCGCGTTGCAAGAAAAGTTTTAAGTCTTATTTAAAAGCCTAAAGAGTAAGCTATATCTAATGTTCTTTAGAAGATTTAATCTAGTGTTGTTGTTAAGGCATATGTAGACAGGTAGAGTTTAGTGGGGGCTTGGCAAAAGTAGCCGGCCAACCTGTTAGGTACGTTATAAAAAGATGTGCATGCGCAGCTTTTTTTTATAGTAGTTATAGTATGTCTTAAACTAATACAGTCCTAATTTAGCAGCTCTATATAAAAGTTGTACAACCTAGAGTATTGTATTTAGTAGAAAGCTCTAGCGCATCTCCTTTAGTAGCTTTATGTATAGCGTACGTATAAACTTATCTGTTAATTAGATGTATACTTATGTAATATTACATAGTTTAAAATGCATTCTATATGTAGCTCTTAGGCTTACTTTTATAGCTAGAAGTAGTCTCTAGCTTATCCTCTAGATAGTTAGTAACTAGGTAAGAATTTCTCCCTTTTTTTTGTCTAAGTAGCTAGCAAACACTAGGCAGGATTTTTTATATAGTTAGGTTGTTTTGCCTTTTACTTTTTATATAAAGCAGAGGTTAAAAATCTAACCTTTATGCCTTATTAGGTTATACACTATAACCTTAAAAGTGCTGTTAGTAATTAGAGTGTTTATCTTTATACAGTCTAATTCTTTAAATAGTTTTTTAGGTATAGTAATTACACTGTCTATATAGAGCTTAATAAATAAAGCCTAATTATTTTTTTTCTTCTAGGTTAGAAATACCTAGTCTAGACTTTATATAGGTTTTCTTTGCTTTTTACTTTTTCTAGTATCTATATCTTCCCTTTGCACTAGTGCGGCATTGCTATCTTAAAGGGCTTAGTTTGTAGTAGGCTCTAGTTCTACCTTTATAATATTTTTATAAGGCTGTTCTTTTTTCCTCTTCTTTAGAGGATCTTTTTATATAAGAATTAGTTTATCTAGGTTATCTATTATAGGTAAGTTGTTTTTTTTTTTCTTTATAGTATAGTTTAACCTGCGTACATTAAAGCTTTAGTAGGCTATTTTTTCTCTTAATAATAATATCTCTCTCTTTAATACTTTTAATCTTGTATAGGCTAGTCTAGCTTTTCTTCTCTCTTTATGCTATAATCTTTAAGCTAAAGAGAAGGTTAAAAACTTTATGTGTTATAAAGCTATTATAAGTGTTAATTACATAATTAATGTTTACTTTTACATAGTTTTTTTAAAGTATCTTTATTACTTTTTATATAGCGCTTGCTTATGTAATAATGTCTAGTAATAGTAAAAAGTTTAGGTTAATTCTTAGGTATGCCTTAAAGACTAGCAGCGTAGGTACTAGACTGTGCAGGCTAGCTGTGTTGTTTAGAGCCTTAACTGCTATCTGTAGGATAGCCTTATTATCTGTACAGTTACCTAGCTTAGTCTTTAAGATGTTAAACACTTGTTAGAGAGGTGTATGCGCGCGCTTAACTTTTCTAACTGCCTAATGTGCTTTTACAGGCATCTGCCTACATATAGCTTTTATAATCTTTGCATAAGCTTAAAAATCCTCTAAAGTAAAGTTTATACTAAGGTTATACATAATATAGTCTAGGGGTTCTTAATAGGTGTTAATCTAGTATTTGCACAATACATCTTAGGTATCTTATGTAGACATAGATTTTAGGAATGTAGCAGCCTAAAATAATATATTTATATTAATAATATGTAAGACATCTCTATTATTAATTTATATAACATTAATAACAACTTTATAGTTAAAGTAGGTGTTATTCTTAATTATAAACTTAAATCTTTATAAGGCCTAGTTATATAATTAGTAAAAGTAGTAGAACTTCTTAATCTCTTCTAGCACTACAGCATTAATGTTGTAGCTAGTGCTAGTTAGCATCTTTTAAAGTCTCTTTATACAGGGGTGTTTAAATTAGTAGTAGAGGCAGCAGAGTTTTAATTTAGTAAAAAAAGACATAAATTCTTCTTTACTAACATTAAAAAAAATGTGTTCTTATTTTTATATAATAAGTATAGTAGGTTTATCTTTACATATAATAATATTTAGAATGTTGTTAAAGTATGCCCTAAGTTAGTTAGCATCTGCTAGTAATAGTAAAAATAGTGTTAGAGTCTCTAAAATGTAGTATATAACTAGACTAATTAAGTTCTAGATTTATATAGTACTAATTAATCCTTTTAGTGTCTAGCTTTTAAAGCTAATATCTGTTTAGCTAGGTGTTTAATTAATTTTTATATGTAAGTTCTTTTATACATACGCCTTAAGTTAGAACTTACTAATAGTAGAGATCTTTACTGCGCCTATGTCTTATAGTTTACTTTAGTATACTATATAGTATTAGTTATTAAGGATAAACTGCTTAGCATATTTTTTAGGTTTAATGCTGTAGATGTCCTCTCCTATTACACAGTGTAGATAGGTAGTAGAGGTAAAGTAGTTAATAGCTTTTTTAGCATTTTTACTTTTCTATTTTATTTTTTTTACATTATATAAATTATTTTTTTTTTAGGGTAACCTTTAAAGTCTTAGATGTATAAGGTAATAGCTTTATATAATAAGGTCTTATTATAAAAATCTTTATATAAAGTAATGTACTAGTTCTTTACTTATGTATAGTTATTATAAGAGTAGTTTAATAACTAACATCTTTTCTTATAGCAGACAAAGCACTTCTTTATCTATATATAGTTGTCTTTAGATTATAGCCTAAACCTAGATAAAGATCTTTTATATTATTTTTTTTTACATAAAGAGAAGCTTCCTTCTTGTTGTGTAAACTTTTGTTATGCAGAGTTATATTAGCAGTTTATATAGTATGCATTAGGTAGTTTCTAGAGGTATTAGTTTACCTTTTAGTTTATAGTAACTTAGAGTAATGCCTGTAAGTTGCTAAATAAGGCTTTGCATAAAAGCTTAATAG
Organism: Lindgomyces ingoldianus; assembly: GCF_010093535.1. Taxonomy (NCBI): domain Eukaryota; kingdom Fungi; phylum Ascomycota; class Dothideomycetes; order Pleosporales; family Lindgomycetaceae; genus Lindgomyces; species Lindgomyces ingoldianus. Next base: position 609,510 of record NW_022985183.1, on the reverse strand, counting down.
TAAACATAGCATGTTCTAGTTCTAGTTATCCTTAATAAGCTTATATAATAGTAGTGTGTAGTAAAACATTTTTTTAGAATTTTATTTTTAGTGCTTTTTATATAAGTGTAAGCTTGTTAATTATTATTTTAAGAACTTTATATAAACTTTTATTAAAGTTTTTTTATTAGTATTATGTAAAAGTTATTATTATCTAGTCTATCTAGTACTAGCTATAGTTTACATTAGTGTTAAAGTAACTACTTAAAGTGTTGTATAAATGCTTCTAGTTATGTCTAGGGCCTATGTTATATATATAGTATATATTTACTTAACTTTTTAGAATATCTAGAAAAATGTTTATATACTAAGTTTCTTAAATATTTAGCTATTAATATAGATTAATAAAGATCTTTATTTTATTTATAAAAATGTTATATAGTTAACTTATATAGTTATTATTTTTTTTTATGCTTTTTAAAATTATATAATTTTATTTACTAAAAGTTTTTCTTTAGCAGTTTCTCTTTAAGGTAGAAGTTTATACAGGTTGTAATGTAGTATAGATTGTGCAGGTAGTATTAGTAGTGTATACACTACTGCAGGCGGTGGTGTGTACAATTAAGAGTGTGGAGCAGGTGTTAGGTAGGGTGGCATGTATTATTTATACAGTAATTAGTGTAGTGCTAGCTAAGGTGTAGAAGTAGATAATGCTAGTACATTTAGTATTAATAGCAGCATTATGTTTAGTCTGCTTCTATGCAGAGCCTTATATAGTAATAAAAGTTATGTATAAAGCTTTTCTAGTGTAATTACTTTTTTTTATGCTATATTATATAGCTTTTAGGCTTAGGTACCTTTAGTGCTTAGCTATAGTGTAATTCTTTTGTTTTTTAGCACTTATATAAGCTTCTTTTTAAACATATAGCTAAGTGCTAAGAAGTTTTATAGTGTCTATTTTTTAAAATTTTTTATGTATGCACTTAAAAAAGTAGCGCCTTTTTAAGTTATTATATATAGATTAGTAATTATATAACTTATATATAATTAAGTTTATAAGCTTATTAGAGCTTCTAATATGTTAATTTTATTATTTTAGTACTTTAGGCTAGTTTTATTTTATAGTGTTACCTTTAATATTTTTATATTCTTTATAAGTTATTTATATAATAAAAATTATTTTTTATTTTTTTTATTATTACATAAAGTTGTTAGTTGCTAATAAGATTTTATTATAATAGTATAGTTAATTACTTTTTTAGTAAATTACATAAGTACTACTATTATCTAGCTACTAGGTTATGCAGCTTTAATAGCTTTAGTGTGCGCCTTACACTATCTCCTCTTTACTTTATATAGTAGCAGAGCTTGCTATATAATGTAAAGAATTAATATGCTATTATCTAGCTACTAGGTTGTGCAGCTTTAGTAGCTTTAGTGTGCGTCTTACACTATCTTTTTTTTACTTTATATAGTAGCAAAGCTTGCTGTATAATGTAAAGAATTAATCTGCTATTTTAAGAGATAAGTAACTAAATAAAGTACTTTATAAAGTATAAGTACTCTACTATTACTCTTTCTAAAAAATAGGTAATAAAATAAAGTACTTTATAAAGTATAAATACTTTATTATTACTTTTACTAATTTATAGTTAATTAAATTAACTACTAATTAGTGTTAAATAAGCTCTAATAGCTAGCTGCTTATAGTATAAGCACTTAAGTAGTAAAAGTAAGAGTAGTGTATAGTGTGCACAGCGTACAAAGTAAGTAAAGTAAGGGCAACATGTTTCTAGTTCTATTGCTCTTGTCTTTCCTCTATACAGAGGAAAAGGGGGATATCTAGATGTTTGCGCACAGAGGTTCGCGCACGAGCATCATGTGACATAGATACGTGATCCTGCTCGTGCGCGATCGCTCGTATCCAGGACGCGACGCTGCTGCTGCGTACGGACAGTAATAGCCTTTAAAAAGGTCTTAAAGGGGGCAGTAATTATTACACATAAGCTAGTGTTAGTGTAAAAGAAGATTATAAAGCTTTAAGCAGCAAATAAAGCTACTACACAACATAGATTACATAAAAGAAAGCAGATTTAAGTAAAAAAAACTTTAATAGTTAAAAATAAAGCTTGTCTAACTACTCTAAAGAAGTCTAAAGCGCGTAGTAATAGAAAGAAGCTAAAGACATAAGTACACGCTAAAAAAAGTAAGCTAAGTTAAAGGTAATATAAGTAGTGTAATTAAACTAAGCATAACTTATGTATGTGTAAAAAAGTAGTAAAAGTAGACTCTAAATAATATCTTATGTTGTATTACTCTATACAGGGCTAAAGTGGGCTGTTTTGCGCTAGAATAGGGTGGTTTTAGTAGGTGCTTGGCAAAAGTGGCCGGCCAACCTGTGTGGCTGGCTAACCTGTTAGGTACGTTATAACCTTTCTTTTTATATGCTTATTAAAGTGCTTTAACTACTATAGCCTAAGCTTATTTATTATCTAGCTGTTTTTAAAGACTGTAATAACTTAGTTCTAAGGCAGATTCTTCTCTTTATACTAGGCAAAGAGGTAATAGCAGCCCTTAAAGATAATAAAAAGTAAAATAGCTTACTTTATTATGTTAATGCTTTAGATAACTATTGTCTACTTTTTATTACTTTACTATATTACCTTTAGCTGTTTTTATCTCCCTAAAGCTGTAATAACTACTTTAGTTAATATTTAGCTTATTATAAAGCTTAACTTATTAAAGTTATATGTATTTTTATTCTAGATACTATACTTAGCTTTTATGTTAGCTACTAAGCAAAACTAGCTTTAGATAACTTTTAAATTCTTATAAAGCGCTCTTTTATAATTATACTTATAATTAAACTTTATTATAAACTTAGAGTAGTGCTTAACCCATATACTAGGCTAGTTTAAGCTAACCTAGCCTAGATTACACTTTGCGCGTAAAGAATTAGCTATATTAGCTATAGCTATAAGCTTAAGTATGTACTTAATAACTACTTTTTTTAAGCTTAGTTAAATTCTTTAATTTAGGCTAGCATTCTGCTTCTAAAGGCTGTCTAGCGCGTTAATTACTTAGTGTTATGTAAGAGACATTATAAATAGCTACAGCGTGTTATAAAGAAAGTTTTAAGTCTTATTTAAAAGCCTAAAAAGTAAGCTGTATCTAACATTCTTTAGAAGATTTAATCTAGTGTTGTTGTTAAGGCATTATGTAGATAGGTAGAGTGTAGTAGGGGCTTAACAAAAGTGGCTAGCTAACCTGTTAGGTACGTTATATATTTAGTAAAGTAGCTTTAAAAGTGGTTAAAAGTGCTTAAAAAGTTTTTTACTATTAGTATAGTAAAAGTAATTTAAAGCATTATTAAAAGTAATTTAGTAGTTAGTAAGAAATAATTAAGACTAATAGTTTTTAATTTAGTTAGCTACTTAATTTATACTTTTAATTAAGTAACTTAGTTTTTAAAAGCTATACTACTAAGGTTTAACTTTAAATCTAGTAAGTCTTTAGCTTTAAGTCTTATAAAAAAAGGTTTAGCTATTAAAGTTAGTAGTTATTTAGCTTTAGTAGTAAGTATCTTACCTTAGCTATAGCTAAAGCGTGTTACAGTCTTTATAATAAAATCTAATAGTAGTTAAAAGTTAAGTATTAGTAGTTATCTTTAATTTTAATAAGTTATTAGTAGTCTTTAAGTTTTTACTTTAGCACACTTTTTATAACTTTTCTAAAAGTAATTTTAATTATAAAAAATAAAAAGTTCTAAACTTAAAAGCTTTAGTTAATAAAAAGTTTTTAAAATTTTATTTATAGTTAATAACTAAATAATTTAATATAATAGTATGTAAAAACTATAACTTAAACTAAATTAGACACTTTTTTAAGTTAAACATAGTTAAATAAATAATTAATATAATATTATTAATAAAGCTATTACTAGTAAAAGTAAGTTTTTTAATATAATATAATAGCGCAGGCAAGATACTAGGTCTAAATGTAGTAGAAATCTACTTAGAGGCATATAGAAGTGTGTAGAGACTCTAAACCTAGGAATGCTATTAACACTTATAGACTTTATATAAAAGGATATTAGAAAACTACTAAGCTAGCTACAAGGGTAAGGTGCAACTAAATACATAAGAGAATAGGGGTAACTGCAGGGGACTAGGTTAAGTTATAGTCAGGGCTAATACAGGGACCCTTTGGATAGGATCCGAGCGACCCGAGATGGAACGATTCGTAGAATCGTTACACTAGCTAGAGAGAAAATACTTATATATAGTTATAGCTTAAGTATATGCTTTATAATTTCCTGCTCTTTATTATTAATTAGCCTTTATAAGATCGCTATAAAATTAGCTTATAAAGGTTATTTAGTGTGTTAGTTATGTATTTTTTAAAAGACTTTATACATAGCTCTAGCATGTTACTTTAAAAGTGTTACATTTTATTTAAAAAACTAAAGTGTAAGCTATATCTAATTTTTTTAGCATGTCTAAGTAGTGTTGTTAGAAATGCATTAGTATAGGAAAAGTAGTTTAGTAAGGTCTTAGCAAAAGTAAGCAACTTAGGTGTGTAAGCAACTTGCCTATAGTGTACGTTATTATCTTTTAAAAAAACTTTATATATAGCTATAGCATGTTACTTTAAAAGTGTTGCATTTTATTTAAAAGCTTAAAGTGTAAGATATATCTAATTTTTTTTAGCATGTCTAAGTAGTGTTGTTAAGAATACATTAGTGTAGAAAGAGTAGTTAAGTAGAGTCTTAGTAAAAGTAAGCAACTTAGGTGTGTAAGCAACTTGCCTGTAGTGTATGTTATATAGGAATAGTAAAATACTTTTATTAAATATTCTAAGCTAAAGTTACTTTAGTAAATGTTTCTATTTAACTTAAAAGTTTATAAAAGTTTATACACTAATCAAAGCACTTTTTTCCTAAATAAAAGTAAATAGTAGAATATAATATACTTAAATGCCTTTGTCTATAAAACTATAAACCCTAGTTCTAAAGTGAAAATACTATAAATACAAGCTGTAATAAGACGAATATTTTACAATGTATTCTTCCTCGCGTGTCCGATAATACCAATCCGATGGAAACCAAAAACTGTTACAGCAATACTCGTAACATAACACCAAAACAGAACCCAAAAGCATACGCGATAACCTGCCATTAACGCCTCCAAACCCTTCTTATCTTCGTATTTGGAGTGTTGTGTAACAGTATTCCCAATCAGTGCTACCACGGCTAATCCCATACTCTTCCCAATCTGCGAAACAGTATTGAAGACACCCCCAGCGAGTCCTTGCATTTCCAGAGGAAACATCGAGCTAATGACAAGGTTAGACGTTGTGAACAACGAGTCGGCTCCAATTGAGTTAAGAAAGACAGCTGGAAAGGCGGCTGTCCAGTATGACCACCCAGGATCAGCGATGGCCATCAAAAGAGGTGAGAAGGTTGAGAGTGCAATCGTGATGTACATGAGGTAGTCAGCGCGTACTTTGTGGAGTAGAAGCCCCGTAATAATACTTGTCACTGAGCCCGAGAGAGCAACAGGGAGAAACTGAAATGCAGACGTAAGGGCACTGAGACCTTGTACGTCCTGGAAAACGAAGTTGGCAACCTGCTCAAAGGCGTTGAAAGCACCCCAGATTAAGAACACGTTGATGCAGATGGAGGTGAATCGTTTACTCTGCCAAAGGACGTTGGGAACCAGGACTGGTTGGCCGCGACGGGTCTGGAAGTCGACCCAAAAAAAGAATGTAGCTCCTAGGACGATGGATACGCACAGCATAGCGACATTGGCGCCCTCGACCATCTGGGACGTGTTCTCTGTGATGACACTATCACGCGTAGGGTCAGTTTTTGTTCACTTCTAGAAGTGTACGGGTTGGCATACGAGAGGTAATAGGAAAGTAATAGCATCGAAGAGCTAATGAGAAATGCCCCAACCCAGTCGATATCGGATAGCAAACGATTCCAAGATAGCGGTGGCGCGTCACTTGGCTTAGGTGGGAGCGTATACCAGGCCAACATGAGGACAATAGCGTTTGAAATGGCAACAAAGTGAAACCCCCATTGCCACCCAAGAGTGTCAACTAGAATTCCTCCGAGTGTTAACCCAACTCCGAAGCCGATAGGCTGCCCTCCGCCCATGAAGGAGAACGCGAGGTTTCTCATCGGACCGTGAGGGAAGCTTTGCGTGATAAGTCCCACAGCAGAGGGCAGGCATAGAGATGTGGCCAAACCCGAGAAAATTCGTGCAGTAATGAGCTCATCGTCGGTTCTCGATAGACCGCACGCCGTGGAGAAAATCATTTGCAGGAAACAACCCGCTAGGAATACAGTCTTACACCCTATGACATCAGAGAGGGAGCCAGCTATCAGGAGCGTACAGCCGCTAGCAAGATGGTACATGGATACCGGCCTTTCCAACGAATTAGCCGTCTGAAAGAAGAGTTTGGTGGAGATTTATAGGACGTACCAGAGGATCTTGTCGGCACCCAGGTTCAGGTCTGCTCCAATCTGTGGTGTGGCTATTGTCACCATTCCGGACAACATGCACCCGATCAATGTTGTAGCGGAAACACAAATGATGATTGAAACCGAGCGGCTCGAATTTAACCCCACATTCGGAACTCTCTTCTGTAATAGTGGCAGGTTTTCATCGTTCCTGGAACATTCTCTGCTGCTATCCTTAACGTTGTCTTCAGGGTCATGGTCGATTGGACGGTGTCGAGCGTGGTCCATGCTGGACTTTGTGTCGCTTTGAGCTTGCTCGAGAGATATAAAAGTATAACTATTTTAGAGACTCGCTTCGTGGATAGGTAGTTAGTAGCATGTAATATAGGAACGATTGGAGAATGCCAAAATCCAGGAACCGGTTTTCCACAGTGGGAATGAAGTAGTCATAATCCCACTGACAGTTGCTTAGACGACGGAGCTGAGAACCCGCTGAGTGTCGGGCTGAGATCACACAGAAGAGCGCCACGGTGGGAAGTGCGTATGGATCGAGATTAGTGTCGCGTTCTCACTATCTAGTGGTCGCAAGCGAAGGCGACTCGCCTCGTCCGGGTGGCAGAAGAAACTATAATGCTCTCTATTGGATGGCGCTCTAGCGATATGTGCACACCAGTGACTTAGATGTCACGAAATGACAAAAGAAAGGGTTGGGGTAAATGTTTAGCATATGGCTGAGCGTGTAATTAAAAGTAATGGTAAAATTGTTGAGAACATGTCGGACAGTGGCGTGTTATGGCGCTGCAGCTAGACCGTCATAGCATACAGGCGGCCAGAAATGGTTTAGAGGAAACTGAGGAGAGGAAGAGAGATTAAGTGTCTCGGGGGTTACAGTAACATACAAATGGATGTGTGTGTTGGCAACCCGGCACTTCCAGCATGCATATGAAGACATGCATGAAGTGACATGTTTGTGAAGACCTGCATGAGAAGAGTAACAAGCCTTAGGCAGCACTTGAGGCACCCAAGGGGTTCAACCCGTAACATAGCGAGTTGGACACTCTATCTATTGGAGGGAGCCGAAAGCTCTTGGATTTATATTTGTATTTGTTCGGAGGTTGCCAAGTAGTTTAAAGATGCATCGAATGCGCGGTGGGGCATCGTATTGTGTCTCATTGGTACTGGGAACCATTGTGTCTCATTGGTACTGGGAATCATTGTGTCTCATTGGTACTGGGAACCATTGTGTCTCATTGGTACTGGGAACCATTGTGTCTCATTGGTACTAGGAACCAAGATGCCTGCCGTGGAAGGGTCACCGATTTGAACCGATCCGTGGGTCGTGGCCCCACTAATCAGTAGCTGGCTGCTCCTAGTTCGGTTAGCCACAATGAAACGATGAACTGGTAGAAATAAACCATCATTAGCTTACTACAAACCCCAATTGTATTACTACGACTAACAGAGCCGGGTGAACTTTTGGTGGGATGCCGCTATCTAGATATTCACTAGACGTATATCGCGTGCTTCTAGGAGATAGACCCGCCCTCTGCGCGCAGCTTGAAGATACCCATGTCGAGCGGTGGCGGTGATCCAATAAGAGTATAACTCTGGATGTGATCTCGAATTTCGTCGTCAGTATTAGGATGGACAAGTGCACTCAGAGGGCCTCGGTTGATAATAATCCAACTGACGAAGGCGCCGAACTGGTGGGGATTGACGAGGTTCACTTCAAACATGCCAGCCGCATGTGGCCCACAAGGCGTCTCCCAAATGCGATATATTCTCAACTCAGGGACTATTTGCCGCATTAGTTGAGAACCGCTAAGTTTGGAATGAGATATCGAAGAGCTGAGAGGCAGAACACGAACATTCCCGGCGAATTCTTTCCCACAGTTGATAGGCAAATTCCTTCTCTGCCATTTTTTCCTTTGTGTTGAGTCAGTCAGCTTCATCCAATCCAGACTCTGCAGCCGTAGCCCGTAACGACGTGGTGGTAGGTAGGCCATACCGGATTAAAATAAACATGAACATCAAAACCCGGAGGGTCGGGTCCACCGTTATCATTTATCACAGGGGAGACAAAACGCTGGTATGCTTCGCTCAAGGCCCCGGTTTGAGGATTCTTGTAGGTATTATCTGGATTTTTCTCACTGGAGAGATGAAATGAGCGTTGTAGATTATTGATGTAGTATCTGGGTATGCGTACTTAGAAAGAGGCCTCAGGCACTCGTATCCCGCAAGGGGAAGCGGGAATGTATATTGAGAGAGATCGAGATTGTAGGGACTGCTCTCCGCATTTATGACGTTAGCCATGGTGATGAGAATGATCTAGTCAGATGGATATGAAGTAGCCATGAACGGCTTCGTGAGTATAAGTAGCGCCATAAAAGAGGATGCAGTATGGCGGTCTGGACGTATTCCACGCTAGTTTTGTGGTAATCTAAAATTAGCCATCAAATGCATCTCTCTGAGAGTGGAAGTCGGGTCGGGTCGAGATGTGACCAGGAAGCCATCACTAAACAGTCCACGTGTGTATATCGGCCCGCAGATGACCTTTATTTTCTCACCTACCTTATGCGGAGTACTCAATATTCACCCTCCATACATCTACGTGTCCGCTCCTCTTGATTCGTTTGCTGTGAAGGGTCGCAGTGCAGAGAATAGTCCTGATTGCGGTCATACCAGTCCCACCCCTGCATTGGCCACCCCAAAACCCATTAGCTGAATTGCCTTTTCTTTCCCACCTTTCCTTGTGTTCTGACCTGGAAGTCACCGGGCTATAAAAGATGCTGCTCAATTGCGAAACCGTTGCGCAAAACAATAAAACAACCAAGTCCAGCGGGTTTCAGAGCCAGAGCCTTCACCAGCAGCATATGCGCCCACATAACACCATCACCGCCATGACTAACGATAAATTCGACATTATTATCATCGGGGCTGGCCCAACCGGCCTGATGCTCGCCACGTCCATCACTCGAATGGGCACGTTCAAAATCAAAATCGTCGACAAGAGGCAGGAGCCCACCAAGATTGGTCGTGCTGATGGTATCCAGGCACGAACTTTGGATCTTTTTGAAAACATGGGGCTCAAGGATAGGATAATGTCCTATCGTCCAGCGCTGATTTACGAGGTTGCATTCTGGAATCCGTCCGATACTGGCGTCGGCATCCAGCGAACAGGCACCTGGACAAGTTATCCGGATTTCATCGACACGAGATATCACTTCACCACCATCTTGCATCAGGGACGAATCGAGAAGATGTTTATCGACGATATTGCGAAGTCTTCCGTGCAGGTGGACAGACCTTGTTCATTTACTGGCTCTAGGAACGATGGGATGGACAAGGATTATCCCATTGAGGTAGACCTGGCGTACACCGACCGAGTAGAAAAAGTTCGAACCAAGTACCTGTTCGGAGCAGACGGTGCGAGGAGTGCGGTGAGAGAACAGCTAGGCATCGAAATGCCGCTTAAGGACCCAATCACCTTTGTGTGGAGTGTCATCGACGGCGTGGTCAAAACCACATTTCCGGATATTCAAGTGCGTAAAGTTTACGGGAGTACATTCTTAGGGAGCATAGGATCACTCACAGTTTGGTCTAGATCAAATGCACTATACACTCCAAAGCAGGGTCCTCTATGGTCATTCCTCAGGGGAACAATAGAGTCCGTGTCTATATCCAAGTGCACATGGAAGACCCAACGAAGGACCCTTGGAAGGAGATAGACCAAAACAAAACCCAGCTCCTTGCACGCAAGATCTTTGCACCATACACCATTGAGTGGGAGGAGGTAGACTGGTGGTCAGTGTATCCCATCAGCCAGCGCCTGGCGGAGAAATATACGCTGGACCACCGAACATTCATTGGAGGCGATGCCTGCCACACACACAGCGTGAGTTGCTAGCAAATCGGCAGAGCCATGCCATGTCATATCAATATTGACGCATCATGTATAGCCCAAAGCTGGCCAAGGCATGAACTATGGGTTTTTCGACGCACAGAACTTCTCTTGGAAATTCAATCTCGTCGAGTCGGGCCTCGCCGCACCTTCGCTACTGAAATCGTACGAGCAGGAGCGCAAGTTGGCCGCTGCAAAACTTATCGATTTCGACGTGCAATACGCGAAGTTGTTTAGTTCGCGACCGCCGTCAACCGCGGAGCTGCGTTATATGGCGGTGAGCAATGGGACCACCCCGGGAGACGGAGACGAGTTTATGAAGTACTTCAAAAAAGCCTCGAGCTTCACAAGTGGCTATGAAGTCGATTATGGTGCCAATGATATCAACTGGCGCGTCGGCAGGGGTAAGCACGCCATCGCTTTCAGCCCTGCAGGTGTAAAGCTCGTGCCGGGCCGCGTTTTCCCTGTCGCAACGGTCTGTTAGCCCCCATCTGTGATCCTTCGTAGATCCATCCATCTCATGCCCGAATTGTAGGTTATTCGCGTTGTCGACGCCAACGTATGCGCGCTAGAGCAAGAGGTATCATTCAATGGGGCATTCCGCATCTACGTTTTCGCAGGAGACATTAAGCACAACTGGTTGGCAATCGAAGAACTGGGAACAACACTCGCAATGCACGACTCCTTCCTGCTTCAACACAGCAATACAGATGCTGCTTTTCGAGAATCATACACCAACCGCCACAACCCGCACTCGCACTTCTTCACCTTTAGCGTAGTGTCCAACAATGCACGTACTGATGTCGATATGGCTACGGCGCTGCCTGGATTTTTACAACCCTACCGCCACCATGTTTACGCCGACGACGTGTCACCCGCTGGTCTCCGCGGCTACCGTGGAGCTGTCCACGCTAAGATGGGCTTCGACCAGCAAAGAGGCGGTGTGGCTATCGTCCGGCCAGATGCTTTTGTTGCATGTGTCCTAGGGTTGGAAGATGGAACCGTGACGGCACACGCCATCAATGACTATTTCAGATCAGTGTGCGGCAGGTGATCCGCTGACGTTTAGTGGATAGACAACGGCCTTATTGTTCAATTTTGTTTAACGAGCAGAGAAAAATAGAAGCATCCCGAGCTCATGTGCCTCCGATATTACATTCTGTCCTTTTTCCTCTAGACAATGAATTCAGCACTGTGCATGCAGCTCAAAGGGTGAACCGCTTTCGCAGGGCGAAGATCGGACAATGAAGGGGCCCAATTAGATGCAAGATCATCCGCGCATTTGTTTTATGTACAGACATTGCCATTCGATGGCTTAGAGGGCTGCTGCGAATGGAAAGATCACGTTGACGGCATCGGACCTCCGCGTCGACGATATCGGACTAAGATTGCTTTTTTTAATGAGTGCGACAGATCAACTTGATCAAGTCGAAAAAGCACGTGGACCGCCGGCCAAATGCTGGTCCGAATACCAAATCTCGTGAACGTGAACGTCTACTTTCTTGTTTTCGAGACCACTCGCGGCATCAACCTTTTCACAAATAGTAAAGTGTGAACGACAATATATTTTCCTGTCAACCAAAGACAAACACCGCATGTGACCGAAATCGAGCTATACCCACAAGGCAAGGCCCCCTAAGCTCCTCCTACATCTCAGTAGCTCATCATGAAATTGCCGATATTAAATCCCATGGCCTTCTCAGTCTAACACCTCGAAGCATGATCGTAACGCCTCCCCGAAACGCTCAACTGCTTCTGGCATGACGTCAGGCGTCAACGAAGCATACGTGATTCGAAAAAAGACATCCAACAGAGCTATGGAGGGATCAGGTTGAAACCAGGTCCCGGGAACGACTAAAACCCCAGCCTTGATGGCGGTGTCGTAAATTTGCATCTCAACTCCACGTTGACCAATTTGCCTGGCGAGAGGATGCAGCAACCAGTTGATTTTGATCCACATCTAGAGTTTTGTCAGGAGATTGTTTTGAAGAGAATAGTCAAAAGCTCAATTCGTACAAAAAATCCCGCTCGTGGCACTTTCCACGAAGCCACCTTGGCTGGGAGGTACAGTTCACAGGCTCGTAGCAGCGCATCACGTCTAATTGTGTATTCAATCTGAAGGTGACTGAGCCAACACATCAGACCTTCTTGACCCCAGGCCTCGGAGAGGAGTTTGTAAAGAACGATTTGTGAAAATCCACTTGGGTTTTGCAGTGACGTTTCGTGCGCTCTAACAATGCGTTCGACAACCTGGCTCGAAGCTGTGACCCAACCCGTGCGTAGTCCAGGGGCGAGGATCTTGGAGAATGAGTCCATTCGGAATACTCTTCCGTCTGTGTCGATGCTGAGCAGACTTGGGAGGAGAGCAGTCTTTGGTATAACTGAGAAGGGAATGCTTTGCGTCACGTCTTCAACATGCTCGGAAACATTCGCCGGCAGCTGGATGTAATAGTAAGGATCGTCCTCCAATATGTACAGATCGTGCTTCTGGGCAAGTCGATAGATCTCGTGACGTCTCTCGAGCGATTGGGTTGCTCCCGTCGGATTATGCCCTGTGGGGACCATGTATATCAAGTGCGGCTTCTTACTTTCCATATGGTCTTCATCCCAGCCGGTAAGGACTCTGTCCAATTCGCTCGGAATAGGGCCTTCTTCATCCAGCTTGATACCTAGTATCTTGACACCAAGAGGTCTGGCGCATTCAAAGGCGGTGGCATATGTATACTCGTCAGCCAAGACATAGCTCCCCCGATCTGTAAAGGTACGAAGTGCAAGATCCAGAGCTGATGTGTTCCCACCAGTTATGACACATTTCCAGTCCTGATACGGTGGGTTGTGGACTTGCTATTGTTTTACATCAGACAAACAGACAGCGAATATGTTCATATTACCATTACCTTTGTGTGTTGTGTCATAAAGTCTAGCAGCTGGCGAGCGCCAGTACCGACGCCATACTGCAATGCAGAAGAGAGATCTCGCAGAGGAACCCAGTTAGCCATTCACTTCTCTACGATAAATAGCAGAGACAAGTTACCATAGTCGCTCCTACCGGCTCTTGTATCATCTTTGTTTGCAGTAAGCGTCACCCCGGCATGGTTTGGCCCTATTACAGCAATTTCCCGGGCAGACGGCACCCGGAGAGACGTGTGGTCGAATGGGAAGTACTCAGGGGATGGAGCTCCAGGACCGAGAGACAAGATGGCTGGTACGTGGATTAGGGGTAAGCAAAGTTTGGCAGGCAACTACTCTGAGAGGCAACCAATGGACGGACTAACCAGGATTTACCAAAGTGCCATGCATTGCCTGAAATATGGACCCCTAGTAGAATGGTTAGCGAGGGTTGAAGAACTTCGGAAAGGTCATCCTGCATACCTGCCTCGTTATAGCCTCCTGGCTTAACAGATCTGTTCATCAAATCAGTGTCTAATATATGACAAAAGCTAAGTTCAGCTTCTCACGATCCCATCTTTTAGCGAAATTTTTCTCATTTAAGCACTGGTAGAAGGTAATATTGGGTTAGCACAGGGTCTTTGGGTCCATGCGGGCCAAATATTTGTTTCAGGGAGAAACTTACTCCATTTCCGGCATCGCAGGAGGTGACGTCGAGGTCCCCATTCAGGGAACCATTCTGAGGACTGTCCTTGTCCTGCATATTGGTGTCACGTCGAGATAAAGCGTGATAGATGCAAATTGGCGCAAATACACGATGCCTTCCTCGCTGAAAGCACTCAGCTTTGATTTAAATTTGGGCACAAGTGAGGAATGCTGGGATCGATGCGCCTCTCGAATTCTCTCCCGATTTCGCAATTGCTGAAGAATATGACACGAAATTTACAGGTGGCACATGAGCCCTGCAGGTGCCACAAAATTGGACCCCAAGGGCCCAGAGACTTTATTTAGATGGAAGCTCGGCGAAACAACGCAGGGTCTTCAGATCAATTCGGGGCTAGCAGACCTGGCGGTGAGGGGGATGTGGGTCAACGGAATTCTGTGGTGTCAGTCCATTGTGATGGCCAGTAGCTGTTAGCCAACATACAATTATCATGATGTTGTGAGCTGGGATCCCATCTTAATATACTAAGCATGCTACAGGTACACCGGCGCACATGTTGCGTGGAATCAGAGTTATAGGTCAGTCTAATCCGTCATCTCTAGGGAGGAAGGTACTACGAACGAGCGAGGAGTGGCTGTTTTGTGAAGCTGCATGGCAGTTTGGTTCGTCCTTCCGTGGGGGTCTAGATTCATTTAGTACACCTGCAGCAGCGGCCCGAGATCTACTGCTAGCCTTCCCGAGACCTACGGTTGTTCCCGCGTCTAGTTCTAGTATTTCAGCCTTGTCTGCTTTTATGTCAAACTACGTTGACAGCCTCGTTCATATTCATCCTTCCAGCGTCCTCGCCTCTCACACCCTCGCATTGGTCTTGCACACCGTAAATCCCTCGTATACGTTCTCAAATTCTTTGCTCGCCATGGACCACATCAATGATGCTCAGGCTACGTCTCAGACTAACGTCCCCAATGGACCTTCTCATTGCATCAATCCAAATCACAAACTTCTCAATGGAACGCTCGCCACAATTGATGGTAACATCGCGACAAACGGCTACTCTACCTTGGACGGAAATTCCACCCTCGAAAATGGAACCTCCAACATCGATGGACAGGATTCAATCCGAGGCTACAACCATATTCGCTGGTATGTTGGGAACGCCAAACAAGCCGCGTCATATTACATTACCCGAATGGGCTTCCGTCTTGTCGCATACCAGGGACTTGAAACGGGCTCGCGATGCTGGGCCTCGTACGTCATCACCAACGGTGCTGCGAGGTTCGTTCTCACCTCACCCATTATTCAAGCCGCAGCTTTGAAGGATCATTCAAACGCGGCTGAGAAATCCCTCGCCACAGAGATGTACGACCATCTCGTTAAGCATGGTGATGCCGTCAAGGACGTTGCGTTCGATGTCGATAACGTTCATGCGCTTTACAATAATGCAATAGCTAAGGGTGCTATTGGTGTCAAAGCGCCGCATACCATCAACGACAAAAACGGAACCATTGAACTGGCTACCATCCAGACCTATGGGGACACGACGCATACATTTATCAATCGACGTCAGTTTTACGGCCCATTCATGCCGGGTTTCCATGCCGTTGAAGTGATTGACCCATTGGATGCACACCTTCCAATTGTTAGATTCGATCTAATTGACCACTTCGTCGGCAACCAGGATTGGAACGGTATGGAGTCGGCCTGTAAATTGTAAGAGTTGACAATTTTTTTCCGTTATCCTGCACAAGTCACTAATTCGTGCCACAGTTATGAGGAATGCCTTAATTTCCGCAGATATTGGACTGTGGATGACAGAAATATGTGTACCAAGTTCTCAGCCATGAACTCGGTTGTCATGGCCTCCCCTGGAGGGCTGGTGAAAATTCCAATCAATGAGCCTGCTCTCGGTGTGAAGAAGTCCCAGATCGAAGAGTTCGTCAATTTCTTTGGTGGACCTGGGGTCCAGCACATCGCTTTCCGTACCGACAATATCATCGAAGCAGTCACCAGTTTGAAAAACAGAGGCATGCAGTTCATTACCATCCCAGATAACTATTATGATGCAATGCGACAGCGCCTAGAGAAAACAGGAATGCATCTGAATGAGGATTTGGAGAAGCTACGGAAATTGCACATTCTAGTCGACTTTGATGAGGGTGGCTACCTACTACAGATTTTCACGAAGCCACTGATGGACAGACCGACTGTTTTCCTTGAAATCATTCAGAGGAACGGCTTTGATGGATTTGGTGCTGGTAATTTCAAGAGCTTGTTCGAAGCTATCGAACGAGAGCAAGCGGAAAGAGGAAATTTGTAGAGGCTCGCCTCTCATGTCACTTAAGGTGGAATGGGCAGGTTTCATTGACCGTTCTGGGAGCAAGGAAACGGTGCATAACGAGTCAGGAACGATATTGATCTCTGTGGCAATGTTGAAAATAGACAAAGAATAGATTAGTGTTTTTTTCTCTAAAATTCGATGCAATACTTTTGGTAGCACGAAAAAGAAATTGAGATTTCACAGTGGGTGTAAATAAGTCTAACTTATTCTAACATTCCAGCGCTGCGGAAGGAAGCGGGCCGCATGCGGCTAGACTACAGCTGACAATTAAAGGGTATTGTCTTCCATCAACTCGCTCTCGTTCCGAAGCTAATCTCGTGGCCAGGCGCAGCGGCTGATTGGGTCGGTTGAGCTTGCAGTGTAAAATGCAGACCCTTGTGAACCGCTGTAGCAAGGTATCTGGGGCAGGCGGTGTTGTCACATCAATTATCGATCACAAATTCTACGCGAACTCAGAGCCGTCCAGGGGAATACAAAGTACAAATCGCATCAGCGAATTATAGAACATGTGGTGCCCACGTTTGAATGCCACAAGCAAATTTCAACCACGTACTCCATATACATTGTGCGGTTGCGATCCAATACATGCGAATTTCTCGCTTCTCCTTCGTCCTTCACCGCTTCATCCTGGGCCGGCTGTTCCGATTGTGCATTGCAACCCTAATTCCATTTCAGCCAGACTCTCCGATTGTTGAGGGAATGAACGACGATATTCGTGGTATGCTTATTCCCAGTCAAACTTCATTGACATACCCTTCCTTTTTTATTCCTTGATCTTGGCCAGGATTACTCAACCAAATAATAATGCTGTATGTACATAGTTCTCAGCAATGTTCTTATCATCCAACCTGATCTTTTACCTCGGAGATCCCTGAAATAAGGCAGTCCATGGAAATGGAGGTACGAGGCCGCAAAGCCTGTATCCGCATTGTCACAGGCAAAGACGATTGCTTGCTTGTCATGGTTGGCCCTTGCTCCCCCCACGACCCGAACTTAGCACTCAAGTATTGTCAGCACCTGAAGACTCTTTCCGAAAAACTTCAAGACGACCTACTTGTGGTCATTCGAGGTTACCTCGAGAAGTCACGGACAACTGTTGGCTGGAAGGGCTTGATCAACGACCTGGCCATCAACCAGATCTTTAACATCAACAAAGGGATGCGGATATCTAGGAAACTCTATTGTGATCTAACTGCTCTAGGGGCACCTATTGCTAGCACAGTTCTTTGCAAATGGAAAGCATTGAAACAAGCAGGGCAACACGAGTTAGTCTAATCTAGGGTGGAAAGGAATAACATGAAAGTCGATCTACTGCTTCATTCTATGATTTCGCACCCCTTTCTTACTCACCTTTTTTAATATCATCCATGTGCAATTAATCAATCCCAGGACACTTCTCCTTGTACTGGAAAAATAGACAAGTGATCGACCAGATAGTACATACATAGAATGGCCAGCTTTAGCATCTCACACTTTTGCTTGAAGCACCCTTCTCCACCTAGCATACGGATGACCAACGGTGCCCGGGACAGCGTCATCTATCTGCAGAGTATTGACCAGTCCCGGATGCAGCTGTGAGAGCTCTGTTACACCAAGCATACGCATAGACGTAACCAACTCGTCACGAAGAACTATTGGGGCAATTACGATCCATTTAGGAAAATCTGGGGGAGGCAACTTACTTTCTATTAAGTGTTCGATACCCTCACGGCCGTAGTTCAGCGAATAAAGGAATGGTCGGCCAATCCCGACAGCTGTTGCGCCAAGACACAATGCCTTCAAAATGTCTGTTCCACGCCGGATTCCGCTATCGAGATACACTTCAAGCGTATCAAATATCTCAGGACAGCACTTGTGCAATTCTAAGAGAACAAGAATTGACGGCGGTGAACTGTAGAATTGGGTAAGGGTTCGTCAACAGTCCTGCCTAGAAAATTAAACAGATAGGAGCTTGAACGTACGTGTCTAAGTTCCGCGCTCCGTGATTGCTAATCATGATGCCCTGAACATCATGTTGCATGGCCAGCTGGGCATCTGCAGCGCTCTGAATCCCTTTGAGAATGATAGGGAGATGAGTGACACTTCGCAGCCATTTCAAGTCGTCCCAATTAAGAGACATGTCTATGAAATTGCCCATGGTGCGAGCCAACCCTCCCCCCTTGGCGTCATTTTTGGCTGTCACTCCGCTCATGGGGGTGGAAATTGACTGGTTGGTACGGACTCGCTCGTCGGCTTCCCTCTTCCCGGCCATTGGAGTATCAATTGTTACGAATATAGCCTTAACTCCGACCTCGTGGCAGACGCGGAGAAGGGACTCGGACTTCTCACGGGAGTTGTCAACATAAAGCTGGAAAAAAATCGGATGCTTTGTATCTTTGGCAATCTCCTTGAGTGGAAACGAGGCATTGGTAGACACCTGGAGTGTCTTCGTCAGCACTATAACAGATGGCATACCTCAGAACTCACACATTGCGCAACATTCTTTGCACTGCATGCGGCGGCAATAGCCCTCTCTCCCTCAGGATGAGCGAGCCTAGCCATTGCAGCAGGACTTACAAAGAATGGCAGGAATAGATCGGTACTACCCAGAATACGTATTCGAAGATCAACATTGCGAACGTTGCGTAGGACACGCGGTCTGAACCAAATACGATCGAGGAAGGATTTGTTCGCATTAAGGGTAATGAGGTCGGTGGCGGCAGAGGAGTAGTATGCCCATGCTTTCTGGGAAAAATCTCGGGATGCTGCTCTCTCGAAGTCGTGGGCATTTATCAGCGTTTCGAGCGGAGGCTTGGGTCGGGAATCCTTGGAATTGTTCGTTGACGTGATGCGCCATTGCTCCGGAATGTTAATGCCAGTCTCCAATTTTCCGACCAGCTTTGTGGAGGTGAGTGTATCCAATAGCAGGGAAGGGGCGTGAATGGCGTTGTACTCAGTCGTGGCATCACAGCCCGCGTACCGGTAGATCACTTCAGCACCACCTGGATGGTTTGGTGTAAATTCAGTGAGATCCCACACCTGGGTGTTGACGACGAGCCAGCAGCTCTCGGGTTTAGAGTGTCGCTCTACCTCTTCAACTGATATCCAGGGTAGGTCTGCCATTTTTCTCGTTCTAGGTTGAATCTAGTCTGTAATCCGATCGTGACGCTCACAAGAACGGAGTGATGAGCAGTTGAAATTCATTACTAGGTTCTCTTGAAAATCAGACCATAGTCATAGCTCCTATGCATGCTCGTTGCTAGCAGAAAAAAATAATGACGACAATTATGGTAGACGACCAGCCATCCGGAAGCACCATTGAGATCGGACTCAATCCATTTCCTTTTTCTCGCAGAAATTTTCCATATACGGACAGTGTTAAAAGCCTGATGGGTCTTCTGGAGGTATATATATAATCACCTACGAGTTATTGATCCATCAGAGAATTGCTTATCGCCCTGTGCCTTTTTCAAATCTCTGCTCATTTAACCAACCCCTCTTCTTAGACTCGCCCTCACATCCGTACAAAATGACTACTGTTACGAACCTCGGAATCAATGACGCGTGGGTTTTAAACTCAGTCTTCAACCCGGAAAACTCGCTTGTCCAGCCAAAAGTCTTAGTAAACCCTGACCTATCATACATCTCACCTGGCCCACACCTGGACCTCACAGCCCTTCGACAAGCCGAAATCGCAGCTATCCGGCCCCTGGACTGCCCAGACCCCTCTCGAACCCTAATCGAGACCGCAGTTGCCGAACTGACAAATTTGATATCCGCGCATCCAACGTACGCATCCGCCTACAACAATCGCGCCCAAGCACTTGCGCTTCTTGGCGAAAGCGCCACCACGTGCACCATCTGGACGGATACTAGCACAGCCATCCGACTGGCCAGCCCGCCATTACTCGAAAACGAGGTCTCGCAGCTGCAGGGCGCCATTCTGGCAGCAGCGCACACACAGCGCGCAAAGCTGCTCTGGAAGACTGCACAGTCAAAGCCAGATTCGTGTGTGCCCTCTTTGGGACTCAGCGGGTCGAGCCAGGCCGAAGACTTGCAGTGGGAAGATGTGGCCCGCTTAAACAAGCACGAACTGGAACAGCTGGCAAATCGGGATTTTGAGATGGCAGGAAAATATGGTAACGATGATGCCAGGAAGATGGGAGTACTAACGAATCCTTACGGCAAGCTTTGTGGGGGGATTGTACGTGAGGCTATCCGTGAGGAGATAAGTAAGGTAATGGTGTTTGATGGATAAGAAAGATAGTTTGGCCATTCTGCGAGTAAATTCTTGAGAAAATAAAGGCGGTGGACGAATCGTACCAATAGCCGACGAATATTGGGGTAATCGTGGATAATCCTAAGGGTTAGAATGGACTTGAATTTCCCAACGAAAGACTAAGTTGAAACTCAGATTTACTGCACAGTATTGCTATGTGGAATGACCGAACCGTACAATTCAGATCGAACATTCAAGTCGAACTAGGTATGATCATAAAATATATGAGCTGAAAGAAGAGGGTCTTGCGAGATTCTGGGTATGAGTCATAAATCTAAGAAATGCGCGGATAAATAGTATTATAAGAATTTTTTCTAACCCGGTATCACGGACCTAAACGGAATAGCTGCGCAATCATGGCAGCGCTCCCAAACACTCGAATTTTTTACCTCTTTCTCCCTTTCTTTGGATGATCGCAGAAAGTCCGCACGGCACCTAGCCCATTGAGAATCAGACTGAAACCACTACATCAAATCATCCAAGCCTCTTTACGCCTCTACTGTCGCCTTCCTATTCTTCCCTTCTTCCTGGCCTCGCTCACGCTTCCCCAGAGAAATTGCTCAACCACGTGACAAAGTCAAACGATCAAATTATAGCCCTTCCCCAGCCCAGGGAACACATCAGGCACCCTCATCTGCGCAAACAACTCGCATGTAATGTTCCATGCAATCTGTCGCATTATCCAGACGCTGGCATATCACGTATCCCTCTCGCACAACAAGATGTTCAGCACGTCGGTCAGGAATACCTCCTTTCGCTGCGGGAACGCATTGAGTGGTACCTAGGAAGCTAGCTAGTCAACGATGCGGGATGCAAGTGTCATGATCGGGCCTTCTACCATGGGAATCCTGAGAGATTGAGTTGAGGTAGCAGTGGCGGTGGCAATAACGGCGAAATTTGCTAATACTAATTGACGGGCGTATCATTCGTGGTCTTCGTTAGCTGTTTGGGATCACTGGAGTACAGTTAGAGTCGACTTGGGTGCTGTAGCAGATGGGAGTGTGTTGAACAGTACGCTGGACAAGCGATACTGAGTAATGGGATGCGCTGTCCGTGGAGCACACCCTTCTCGGGCTTGGTGAGCTGGTTGGGATCATCGATGGGCTTTTGAGTTGCCGTATTTATCGCACCAGCTGGAGATGGGACCAGCCCCGATGAATGCACTGGGGAAGAAGCTATTAGCAGATGCAGAACAATAAATCAAGAACAGTGAGCTCACTAGCTTTATCTGCTTCCGGAGACAGTTAGTGCAGGTATTTTTGTATTCCTCTGGCGTCATGTTGCACTAGGGTAGAAGTTATTAGTATAGTTTCAGGGCGAGGAATCGAAAATATTGGGCTCACCTTGATGCCCTTTCGGCGGCGGTTGGGGCGAACGTTTTAGTAGACCTCTAGCATCGTGGTGCCGCGTGGTTCGCTGATTGTTCGTCGTAGAATTCGCCCCAGGGGTGGCGCACTCAACAAATTCTATTAAGCTTAAAATAATAGAGGTTACGCTACATTAACAGTAAGATCTTAGAAAAGAAAATAGAATTATAAATGTAATATTAAGAGAATTAGATATTAGAGAAGAATAATCTAAGGCTTAAAGCTAAACACGGCCTAGTTATAACATTCTCCACCAATTCATAAATGTCTTGGAAAAGCGGAGCTTGGAATAGTAAGGGGCATACATTAGTAGTAAAACTTTAACTTTAATTATCTCTAGTAATTCTAATCTAAATTAGATAATTAATACCTTCTTTTAAAGCTTTTTTTAAGCTGTATATTTTCTCAACGTCGCGATCAGGCTTAACCTTAGCCGATTGCGGCCATATTAGACTAGAATGGACAAAGAATGATTAGCCAGATGCAGCAAGGCATAGACAAATGCAGAGAAGCATAGACGATAGCTAATATAGCTAATTTTTTTTATATAGTAAGTGTAATCTAGGCTATGTTAGCATAAACTAGCCTAGTATGTTTATTAAGTGTTATTTAAAGCTTAAAGTAAAGTTTAAGTATAATTATAACTATAAAAAAGCTTTTTATAAATTTTTTAAAGTAATTTAAAGCTAGTTTAGCCTTATAAAGAGTATTAAAGCTAAGTATAGTGTCTAAGATAATTAGCTATATTAGCTATAGCTACTGTAAGAATAAGATAGCGCTTACGTGCAACAGGTATATATACTATTCTGTACGCAAGATTAACTGTTGGTTGATTATTTACACCTTTTTAGTTGTATTAGCGCAGTGGTACAGAGCTCTATCCTTAAGCTACTAGCTAAGAGGAAAATCCTTATGCATTTAGTTTAAGTATATACTTAATAATTACTTACTTTTTGTTATTTTTTAGCTTTTATTAGTTAGCTATAAAATTAGCTTATAAAAGTTATCTAGTATGTTAGTTATTTTTTTTTAATAAACTTTATATATAGCTATAGCATATTACTTAAAAAGTGTTACATTTTATTTAAAAGCTTAAAATATAAGCTATATCTAACAGTCTTTTAACATATTTAAGTAGTGTTATTAGAAATGCATTAGTGTAGAAAGAGTAGTTTAGTGTAGTCTTAGTAAAAGTAAGTAACTTACGTGTGTAAGTCACTCGCCTGTACGTTATTTACATTTATATATAACTAGGGATTACTTACTTTTCCACCAGCAGTAATTGTATGCTGAGAAACGTATAGAAGAACTTACCTGCTCGACAAGCAAAGCGTCTCGAGAGTTTCGCAAAGGTGCAAACACGCCATAGGGTATAGTACCCGTTAGCAACGAACAGCGATATCAAGTTAGCTCGGTTTATGCTCCTACAGAATCCTAACTTATAATTGACTGGTAGCCGCATAGGACAATCTAGGCCTTCAGAGGGGCGAGCGCAGTCCCACTTGCTACGCCGCAGCGTTGCCTCATTCTTCCTACGCCCATTTCGTTCACATTGGCCTAAGGACATAACAAGCCAGCGCTACGGTCCGGTAGCTCGATCCATGGCGGCTGCATGTGTATGCGGCATTTGGGACCACCTTTAATTATCTTGCGGAAGCGTGCCTGCATTCAAACAGCCCAGAATGGTAAATACTGACCGAATGATGTAGTCGGCCAATATGCCCCTGGGTAGTCTCATGCTAGGAGCCCCAACCAATCAGTACCATAGGCTATTCAGAAACCAGCGATATATTAATTTCAGCATCTGCCTAGACAGCAGCATTCATCCTCTAGTTATTGATGAAGTGACTGTGGCGGCACCGTTGTTGGCGTACCGTATAATGGGCTCCAGACTTGCATCATCGTTAGACTTGCTACTAGGATTGATTGTTTCCCAGGTCTACATACTTTGCCACATCTTTGAGTCCAGGGGGAACTTCAAAATATCCATGTCATCACTAAACGGTGCGCCGTTACCAATGCCCGAGAAGATCGCCATCCTCTAGTACCAGATGGGACACCAAAACGACACACGCCAGCCGAGCCTCATTGTTGCAGTGTGCACTTGCCTACTCTTCGCCTTCTTAGCAGTCGCCTTGAGACTTCTGGCCCGCGGGAAAGTCAAGCAGCCTTTGCGGGCCGACGATTGGTGGATCATCGCAGCCTTGGTAGTACCGCCCCCAGCATTTGTAGATAGAGATGGAAACGCTAATCTCTATGCTAGATTCCAGCCACTCTGTGGGATGCTTTCAACTTTTGGTCGGTGCGCGCTAGTCTAGGTCTCTACATCATCCATGTTACCGATTCAAAGCCCTTCGTGCAGTCCGCCATCACCTGCATGGTCCTTTTACTCTATGTCTAACTCTAATCAAGTTTTCTATCTTATTTCTTTAACACAGGCATATTCCCGAACCAATCAATTAAGTATGCTGCACTCACCATCGGACCTATCGTGAGCGGGGCAGCAGTGGCATCAGCTCTTGCATTTGGCCTCCAATGTCGGCCCCTATCCAGTGTGTGGATCAATGCTAATGGGAAAGGGGACCACTGCATATAATTAAGCCCTTTAGCGGTATCCACGTGGTGAGGATCAAGACCAGGTGCAAGCGAGCTGTACTGACGTCTGAATCATCAGCATCATCAGCATCATCACCGATGTAATGATTTTGGTCTTATCTGTGTGCTCGTTGCCCCATCTGAGAGTTCCACTGGCGGTCAGAGACGGTCTTATAGGCACATTCCTTCTCAATGGCTGGTATGTGCTAAGTTCCTCCCACGCCCTGCTTATACAATAACAGCTTGCTCGGTAGTGTGTGTCAGTATATTTTGCACTACCATAGTTGGTCAAGCCTTTTTTGAGGATCCTAGTAGTATGTGATGTCAATATTCCACCGAGCTGAGAGGACCCCTTGCTGACAAATGACAGGGAATAACGCGCCGGGGGGTACAGGGTCCGTGATTGAAGTTCATGTTGCTATCGTTAGCGCTTGCCTACCAGTGCTTAGACCTTTGTTCATTAAAAACAAGTCAGGTAGATCTTCCAGCGTAGATTCGAGGCCCAGGATGTTTGGCTTCACCGAGTCTGCAGAGTCTGCAGATTCCAAGACGAAACGCAAAGACCCGTATTCGATCACGACTGCCAACAACTCCCAGTAGCGGGATGATGAAGACGCAGTCCCGCTACAAGACGTCCAAGGCGCGACCACGGACGTGCTCGGATCACGGGTAAGACATGTGTTGAGGTTTCCAGTTCTCGGATATCCGCGACCGAGGAAGTGTGATAGACCCAAGAATGGGGGAAATGTTGGGAGAGGAGGGCCGCTGGAAGGCGTACGCATAGAAGAGTAGGACCAGACGACGACGTGGATTGATAGACCGTTCGCATCGCATGATCAGGATAGGTGGGATAGATTGCTGATTGGAATATCTAGTGTCTTGAGGGTGAGCACACAAGAATCGTACTTGGGCAACTGTTGAGAATCTGGGTTGCGTAGGATACATTACTAGCAATCTGCCGTTGTGCTCGCACTTTCTTCAGTTAGTGTTGCCATTTTCCAGGCCTTCATGAAATCTTGAGTAGCCCTGGAGACCGAGTAGCGATCTTTGGCACTTAAAGGAGAGTGTAGGACGTTATGGTTGAGTTGGTTACGGAATTGAAAGTCGTGCCACCTCCGCATAGGTAACGGCGGCGAACGCGATTCGAGCTGTGCACAGACATGATTCAACACGATCGGAAGCTGTCGCTCAATTTGGGTTAGCGCCGGAGCAGGCGTATGGCACTCTTTTTTAAGGGGCTTGCCACTAAATCAATTGTAAGGACCGAGGCGTTCGCCAGCGGTGGCTAACAGTGTTATATGGTTCCCTCCGGCATCGAAGCTTTTTTACCCGCAGTTGTGAAGAGTCCGTGGCTCTGGGAATAAGGAATGAGTAGTGGTGTCAGATCGTAAGTAGAAGAACTAAGTCAACGATGAGAGTAGATACTGTGAACGTGTGATTTCTGTACTCTATAGTTCGTCAATCTTCGTCTAGATGGATGAGAAGTTGGGCTAATCACAAGACCAGATAGCCGGTTTAAGAACTTTTAACGGTGAGTGGTTAGTGTGGGGCAGCAGGCATGTGTCTGGGCAAGAATGGCCGGCTGCAAGGGGCCCGAAACAAGTCCCGCTTCCGGGGCGTCATGTTGTTACTCAGGCCTCTGCTCTGGCCGCTCAGCCTCAATTCAGTCTGCTCACCCCAACACAGCCACAGCTCAGGCTGGAGCAGCTCAGTCTTCCAAACGGGAAGGGAAAGTGATTTTGTGCGGATTGGGACGTAATAGTACTTGTTATTGTTGTTCCTGCTGTCTCAATGTGCCAACATCTCTACGTATGGCTGCCGTGAGCAGAATGATGTGGGGCATGACCTACAAGAGCCTGTTATGTGAGCAAAAGAGGACCGCATTAAGATAATCAGAAAGATGAAATAGGCCTAGACCTAGAGATCTGTGTGTGTGTGTGCGGGCTTGGCTACATACAAACGCCTGTCAGTCGCAGTCGCAATCGTAGATCTCCAGAACTCAATCTCCAGAACTCAGGATCCAACCATCCTCAATCATTCTCCCAATCACTCTTTCAACCAACCAGCCACCTTAGAAGGACTGAAGGATGAGGACACGATACGGAGACCCATGCTCCAAATAAAAAGAAAACATGTGTGCAATCAGAATTGGAATTCCTGCTCACTGTAATTTAGACCCTACCTAAGACGAAGGGAATCTGTGTGAATGAGATATCGAAATACATCAAGAAGAAAGGTCCAAGGACTAGACAAGGGATAATCTGGATCTGTAAACCCCTTGCTACCTTACTGCCCGTGAGGGCGATGAAGAACTTCATGACGCATATCATGTTGGTAGCAGTGACAACGAGCGGATCTCATTCCTCCGATGCTTTTGTGACAGGAAGACAGTGGCACAGCATTCGCTCCTCCACTCATTGCCCTTAATACGCAGAAATTGTGTGCGGGTTCTAGTGGCGAAGAGCAAGTGGCGTAACGTGGGCAGACTGCGTGTGAAGAAGCTGTTCGATGATTGAGTCTCAGTACGCGACAGCTGGACCTCACAACCTTGAATTACATTAAAAAGGATGGAGATCGGGAATGAGGTACAATGTTTGGACGGTTGCTTTTTCAGCTGACTGGCCAGCTGTCAACGACGCCTTCGCCGCCAGCTTTTAACCCTCTCTTCGCCTCGCGGCGGCACCCCACTCCCGTTCTTTACCTTCACTTCTTTTAACTTCGTCTCGTTGAAACCCGAGAATAACCAAAAGAGAAACGACGATAGGGTCAAGGGTAAGTGATAAGTATAATTTTCATTCGCATCTCACAATTACAATCCCCATTCCTATCCACAGCCACAACCATTCAACCTCCTCTTCAACGACCACACAGCCAACAATCAAAAGAATACATACCCACAACTGCAACAGTTGTCCAAGGAGCGAACAGCAAGATGCCCACCTCTATCCCCCTCCCCTCCCCTCACATATCCAGAGGTCCTGACATTCCCGCAAGAATTACCCCATCGTAAAAATCAAATATCGACAGAAAAGCCCCATGCCTAAATCCGCAAGAATAGAAACCTTATGGTTCTTTCTCGTCGACACAACACATGGCCAACCTGTCTACGACTTGCCCCCATGCAATAAAATGCCAAACTTCCACTTAAACACATCCTCCCACCCAACCACGACAAGTCGACTCGACTGGACTCAACTCAACCCGCTCGCCCGCTCGCTCGAACGCTACACTTAACACAACACATCACAATACAACGTGCATACAAGAACGGAGATACAACGGAGGATCCTCCTCTTTTAAAAACTAGCCAAAAACACCAATATAAGAAAAAGGAATGACATGAAACCAGACACGGCGATGATGTGCTCATAAATCAGCGACATGGGAGTGAGGAGACGCAGACAGACTCTATTTCACGGAAGGACCAGGTCATAGGACAAGCAGACCGAGGACGGCAACGACCACGGCGAGCGCAGACCCGCTCATCTTTCCGAGTCCCGGTTCGAGAGATGTTCCGGCGCCCTTGTTGCCGCCTCCTTGTTCAAAGTTTTGGCCGCCGCCGGCTGACGCTGACGCTGCAGCTCCAGAGGCTGTTGCTGTTGCGGCCGCACCGCTGACAGCCGACGATGCGTCTTCACCACGGTTACCACCACCCGAGAGACCTCCAGGAACGGTTTCGACGGATTTGGTGGGCTTGGCGCCAGAGCTGACGGATGAGGCGCCCTCTTTGGGGTTCTCGCCCGTGGCGTAGAAGGAGCTGAGGATGACCTCATCGTCGGTGATTTTGATGGTGTTATTCGTGCCGGCCTTATCGGTGTACTTGTATGACTTCTTTCCGTTGACCTGGGCACCGGAGGGCGGATCGTAGCACTCCACGGTGACTTCTGAGACCATGGCATAATAGTACCCGTTCTGCATGTACTGCGAGTTCCAGTCGATTACACCACCGGCCCAGTCGATGGTTCCCTTCTCGTTGCTTGGCAGACCAGCGGGCCAGAGCGAAAGCATGATGCGAGCAGGGGTTTGCGGGTAGTCGAAGCGGTTCGAGGTCTTGTTCCACGTATCGGAGCGTTTGACGGTGCGCATGTCTTTGTTATCGATAATCCAGTGGAGCTCATCAGGTTTCCAGTCGATGCAGTATTCGTGCACCTTCTCGACTGTGTTGCCGACCGTCAGGTTCTTCTCGTTGGTATCTGTCGCATGTAAGTTTGAGCCAAGCGGAAATTTGCGTATTACTCACACACTGTCACGCCTTGCGAGTAGTAGTTGGACTGGGCGTTCACGATATCCACACCGATGAACTCGAAGTCGATTTCGTCCTTGACGTCAGACATCATTATAAAGGCCGTGACGACGCCCCTG
This sequence comes from Lindgomyces ingoldianus, assembly GCF_010093535.1. Classification (NCBI taxonomy): domain Eukaryota; kingdom Fungi; phylum Ascomycota; class Dothideomycetes; order Pleosporales; family Lindgomycetaceae; genus Lindgomyces; species Lindgomyces ingoldianus. Next base: position 580,691 of record NW_022985183.1, on the reverse strand, counting down.
CCTTGACTCGTCGTCATCTTGGCGCAAATCTTGCCGTACCAGACATAGTGCGTGGAGGCCAGCAACGTTCCCACGGTGCCCTCGGCCATGGTCAATAGAAGGGCGTCATTGTAGATAACGGGCTTGCCCTGCGACTGCCAGTTGATAGTAGACGCGTCTCCGAGATACTTGTCGATGGACATGACATCGTCGAGGGTCTTCAGCTTGTAGTCTGCGGATTTGCACGTGGGGTTAGGCACACACGAGTCCATTTTGTGAGAGAACAGCGGGTCGCAGCCGCCCAAGCAGAATGCGCCTACACCGCAATCGCCATACTCTGTGAGATTGTTAGCTGGCTGTACGCGGAAAGAGCAGGGGAACGGGCAGGAGCGGGGGCAGGAGCGAAGGCAGGAGCGAGGGCAGGAGCAAGGGCGACGCACGGGAGCAGCACGGCGTGTCTGCCGGACAGTTATTCCCAGGCCCGCATTTAATGCTAGCTAGGGCAGTCGCAGAGAAGGCTGCTACCGCGAGGGCAGCGGAGAGAGCGCGTCGAACCATGGTGATAGTGGCGGCCGAAGTCGTGGGCCAAAGTCGTGACCGTGTCGGACAGTTGGATGTCGTGTAAGGATGCTAAGGGCAGAGTGCAGCTGTCACCCGTCACTAGGTCGGCAGCTTTCAAGACGTCTCCCTCGGTAGGTGATAGATGAACGAATTAGTGTCTATATCGAGCTCCTTCCCAGTTCTGGTGCTGAAACGGCAGGCGCGAGGGGTTGAGGGCAGTTGATGTCAGTATTCAGCGAATGAGGTGCAATTGCTGGGCTCCCCCTGGGTTAGTGCAGAGGCAGTATGGAGTAGCGAGCGTCGGGGAGGTATTAACAATTTACGTATAGAGTAGTGAAAGGGGGTACATCGAAGGAAAAAGGCGCGATGGACGAGAAAGAGAATCGGAGAAGAGATGCGCACAACGAGCGACGACGAAAGTAGGGGAGGACGGGCGGAGAACGACGAAGCCGATGAGGTGTCAGCCGCCTGGCAAAACGGTGGAGTGCTGGACGGAGTGCGTTGGCGCTAATGCCGGAAGCGGCATGCGGCTATCCGCTTTCGCTCCTGTCATGCGGGTCACGAGCCGGCGACGAACCTAAGAAACGAAGCCGCCCGCGCAGGATCGTGAAATACGAGGCTAAAGCCATTAGCAACTCCAGCTCGAGTTCTCCTGAAGAGCGGCGCTTGCTCAGTGCTCGTCATCAATTGCACCCTTCGCCGTGCCGCTCTTATGAACTGAAACCTTCTGCGGACTTTGCGGTCCTCCACCGCTCCCTCTCACGGTGTCTGCAATGTCATCCGCTTCGCAAAATTGGAAGGTGGACCGCCTCTCGGCCAATTATTTTTAGAGAGGGTCATGCAGCCCCAGAATTCGATGCACACAGTTTTGGTTGGGAATGCACTCACGAGATGCCAGTCTTTCTAGAATGTCGATGCTTTGGCTGTTCACGGCCGTTGGGGCATGGTCCTGGTGGTCCTGGTGGCCCTGATGGTCCTGCGTTGGTCGACCTCGGCGCTGGTTTCGCCCTGCCGTGGTTCACGAAGCCCCTGAGTGCGGGAAGGCACGCCAGTGCGGTTGACGCTAAGTTCGACCACTTGCGCCTCAACGCCACACACCAGCCCTTCGCCTATGAAGCAAACAACCACTAGATTTCAGAAGATCTACTCTGTGTCGGATATCAACCCAGCGGGACCGTGCTGCTGGCTGACTCTGGCCGCTTTGAATCACTCCCTCTCAATGGTTAAGCTCTTGCTCTTGCACTGCGACTTCTCTGGGTATGCCGTCTCGCAAGCATTGTAATACTTGGCTTTGAGCAATTATGGTCTCGAGATCCAGACACTGGGCGCCCGAACCTCTCGTCAACGGGCGCTGGTCACCTTCTAATGACTCTGTTCTCAAGATCATGGACACCTTATTCGCTCATGGTGCCAGCTCGACTGGCGGCATTAGTTGGGAAGTAAACGCTTCTCAATGCTTCAAAGTTTCGGAAAAGGTACGCTTGATACTTGCCCTCGGGACGGAAAACCGGACGTTGAAGGTGATGGGATGTTCGGCGTTCATTTAGCAGTGATAGTCTTCAGAGAGAAAAAAAGGGTTGTAATAGATTTAGTCGCCGCTACGCTATATTTCACTAGCCTCTATCTAGTGGGTGTTCTTAAACAATATTCTGAACAAAATCGGGAGTATTAATCAGATGCAAGAATTCTCTGGAATCTGCGGCTAACATCGGGGAGGCCATCAACATGACTTGACCTCTGTCCTATTTTAGCCCGCCATCACGTCAAGCTGTAGCATTTTATTGTTAAAATTGCTTGGGAAGCGGTTGATAATATAATAAATGATAGAAATACCTCCAGGTTTATACCCTCGAAAGCCACTACTACCACGACAGCCCCGCAAAATACGTTAAACGCAATTCTCAAACTCAGAAACCCCCAAATTTCAACCTCCCCACCCAAGTACATAATGCGCAACCCAAGACCAAATGAAATCGAGTCCGACTTCAACCCAAAAAAAATTTACGCTTCACAAACGGCTAAACGACCTCCGCAACAATATATGCCCACTCATGTCACACTTGGAGATGAAGATCAACCCTAACACCACGAAATGAACAGGTGACGTAGAGTTCCACCCCACGCCTCTTGAACATTGCGCATCGATATCTATCACAGGACATCATATTGACCCAATCCCCATTCTGCAGAACTTGCAGGCGCGACTTACTTCACCACAAAACCCTCTAATCTCGCCAAACTCCTACATATACCTCACACATTTCCCTTCTCGAAACAGTTAGCTTCAATTCTCATGGATGTATATTACTCGAAGCTACATACTGCGAGCTCTCTCATCTACAACTTCAGGTTGCCTTGATTTTGGCCTACAACGGGCGAGAAACGGTCAGTGACAAAGCGACTAGGACGAGGGCAATTTCGCGGTTAAGAGAGTGAACGTACAATTTCGTCGTAGCGTCGACAAGCATGGGTGAGGAGAACCTTAGGGTAGCAGGCTCTCCGGAGCATCGAGGCCTTGTTTTCGGTCGAGGCAATGGCCGCTGCTTGCTGGTGGTAGATGAAGAGGTTAGACGAGGACAAACTTATTCGTATCGGTGGCTGTGATGATGCACACTGAGCATGTCATTGGGCTAATGTTCTTACAGCCGAGTTCACAGTTGCTGGAAGAGCTGGTATCTACACTACCTTTCAAAAGAAATTACGGGGATACTTATGCAGCCACACTAATGCCTACCCTACCGCTTGAATTCTCTAAATCTTGTTCCCTTTCATACCGAGCCCGTTCGTAAAACATAACTAGACAGCATAGAACCTACAGTCACACGCCTACGGTCCAGGTTCCGAAGGATCTAGAGAACGGATCCCGATCATGAAGAGCGTCTTTGAAGTCTACAATTCCACCGTTATGCTAGGCCCAAATACCGTTCATTCTGCGCTGGGAATACGCGTGAACATGCCATGCTATTCTTGCACTCAATTTTGATATGGTTGAATGCGAAGCCAGATTACACGCCTCCTTATAACCTTCAACTCTAACAAGCCTCTGTAACGCGACTTCTCCGGCGCTGTTCACACTACTAATTCCTCTTAGTGTTTCATCATGTACGAGATAGCCGTGCTTGAAAACGAAAAGCAAGGTTATCAGAGCTCAGAAAAACAAAGTTGAAGGCTGTTTAACTTGGGCTAGCAAGGCGCAGTAATATACTATTTCTAATACGTTTGCTCAAGTAGTCTAGATGCACTTAAGGCGCACATCTACGCAGCTAGCAATTCTATAGTTCTAAGATAGAAGTACTAAAAAGAGCCAAGCTGTGAATACGGACACTTATTTTTCTTCTCTTTAACAACTCAACAGAGCATAGCAACACTCTGCAATATCTTAAGTTGCTCTTGTATACCTGCCTAACTATACAGCGCGTGATTAGGTACTCTACGTATTGTAAATGCGTGGTACCTCTTCTACTCCTAATTGCCCCTCTCTATGCCTAGTAAAGCCTCTCACAACATTACATGTATTCTAATATCCATACACAAACAATCGTAACATGCTACTTATTAGCTAACGCAGCCACAGACAAGGTTAATGCAGAGTCAAGACCAACACCTCTCTTTACCCTAAGTCCCCTCCCCAAATGCTAGCCAGTGTTCAATATCCCCAACACTGTGCTATCCCCGCAGTACATAGTCATAAAAAAGCATTATTTGCAGTTACAGTATAGCATTACTACGTAGGCACAAAAAACCAAACACCTCCATTCCCAAACTACAAAATGACATGGGTATCCCCATTTAAACGCCTCTCAACCCCAAATCTCTCAATACCCTAACTGATGCGTTGGACAAGCCCCCGGCCCCTTCCTTTCCCACCAGTCTTTAATGCAACCCCTATGAAACCGGCACCAGCACACCAACCTCCCCATCTCATCACCCGCGGCAAACTCCTCAAAGCAGATGATGCATTCTGCTGGCTTACCGCTCTCATCACCGTCTAAGCAATCCTTCTCGCTAGCCGTATATTCAAACATCGATGGCCTGCTCAATGAAAACCGATTTAGCACCGTTGCCGTCGCGGAGCCTTCACCATTATCCGCGTCCTGGTGAGAGTGCGACAGGGCCGTCGGGCCTTCACGCGACGGCGAGCGTTCGGGAGCAGAGCCTCCACTAAGAGAGTTGGAACGGGGAAGGGCAGGGGTGAAGATAGCGTCGATGCAGTCGCGGACGTGCTGTTCCCGGGCAGATGTATCGCCGTCGGGGGCTTTGGGTGGTAGTTCTTTGCCACAGGCGGGGCATGTGTCGTCTTCGGCAAGGGGGACGCCCGTCATTCGGGATTGACGCCGCATGCGGTTGTCCATGAGCCGCATGGCGTCGGAGACGCTTTCGGAGGAGTCGTAGAAGCCGTAAATGGGATGCGTGCCAGCAGGCGGAGGGTGGGCGTACCAGGGATTGGTTTGGCGGGGAACATGCTGCATTGATTGTCGGACGCCGGGTGTAGATGATAGTGGCGGTAATAAAGGAGATGATGGGGTAGGGACGGATGGATGGCGGAGCTCTTGCTGGAGCTGGGCTGGTTGCTGAGTGGCCTGTCGAGCTTGGAGCTGAGATGTTGGTTCCCGGTTCAGTGGGGCATATCTGGAGGTGAGATACCTCATATGTTCAGTGTGGTAGATATCTGGAGGGCGCGTCTCGCGACGACGAAGAGGATATCGTTCAGGAGCTATGTAAGGCAGCCTGTGGAACGGTTCATCCCGGGGGTGGGGGGCGGACTGGTATCGATATGGGGCTAAGCCTTGTTCTGGTGGAAGAGTGTATCGACCGTCGGAGTCGTCTCGCTCGCGATACTGAGGAGGTGGGCTGAAGTTCGGATCAGGTACACAGGGATTGCAGACGCGCACTTCATGTCCACCTCCAAGTGCAGGGTTGCGAGAAACCACGCTGGAATCTGTTTCGATGCGAACAAGGCCTGGAATCGTGCCCATAGCTTCGGAAGGCGGACGAACGATGAACTGATGAGGGATTGTGATGCGGTGGGGAGAACAGGCGCTACAAACGACGCGACCACATCGCCTGCGGAAGAGATGAGTTAGTAACAAAGTGCAAGGTGTCAAGCGCTCGCCATGTTTACCCCAAGCCAACCCTGGGCAATAATCTCTGACGCAGGAAGGGAAACAAGACATACCTGCAATGGTGTTTACGATAGAATAGTGTGAACTGACTCCCACAGACAGGACAGTGTGTGACGTCTGAGTCTGGCTGCCACGGCGGCAAGGCCACATCGCTCTCCCGTCTGCCTGCACTCTCCATGGCTGCTGGTGTGTTCTGGGTGGAGGGGGGCTGGGGCAGTGGACGAGCAACAGCCTGCTCACGCAAAGTGACCATCGAAGGGGGTTCCATTAAGGCTCAACATGCTCGTTCGAGCAGGCGGAGTCTTATGGGTTCCGACAGAATCAAGTGGCCGCTGGAGGCAGTTTGGAAGCTGGGAAGCCGTTTGGAGGCGGGAGGTGGTAGCGTTGAAGATGCGAGGAAAGACCGGAAGCAGTTTCAGGCGAGAGTGATTGGCCCTAGGACAAGCTACTCCAGTCCGCGAGCCGCAGCGTGGTTGAAAGGGGGCTTGTCAGGAGCGTTTGCTCAGGCTAACAGACGTGGAGGGGTCAATATAATGCTCAGGCGGTGGAAGTGCGAGTCAACAAAGCGAGAAAAGCAAAACTCCTGACAAAGCAAAGATAGCGTGCACTCTCAGGATGTTGCGGATCGAGAGTGCCGCTTTAGAAAGGAGGGTGGAGGAAGATGAGGGAATAGAAAAGAAGTCGAACGGCCTGAGGTGTCTCTGCAGCAGAGCCGTGGTGGACTGGAGCTTATCGCTGGACTAGCGTGAATCCATACCCTTGGCCACACCCCTCACGCGACCCTTCTGACCGCCTTCTGGCCTTCACAGACCTGGCCTTACGTTTTTCCGAGCAGAGCCCTCGTTTCAGCCATACAGAAGCTGTCAATTTGAGAAGTCTGATCACACCTCGCAACTACATGAGCCCTAAAATATGTTACGAGTACTTTGTATGTTCGATTCGCCTCAAATTATTATCGTGGGCTGCAATGCTACCTATCCCGCTGCCAATATGCATATGTATACAGACAAGAAGCTCCCCATCTCTAACCCTTCGCTTGTCTCTCCCAAGACCGCAGTGACGCAGTTTGAAGCCCAAACACTCTAAGCCCATGCTTGCCACCTGCGCCGTTCCAGAAACCCTCGTACTAATATGCATAGTGCACTCTACCAAAAGAAATAAAACGCCAAAATCCGCTTTTGATATACAGAGAAAAGAGATTCGTAATGTGAAGTCTGTGTCCTGAAAACAGATTTCCAATTACAATAAGGTGGAACGCTGTAAAGGAACCATGTATTAACAGTCGTCAACTAAACATATTGAGAAAGTGTGTGATGAATTAGCGGGATTGGTGCGATGCGCCGCTGCGCTGAGTGCTAATGCTTCGACTCCTTCCGTCGACAAACTCGGCCGACGCTTCGAGGTGAGTGCCAGCATCGAATCCATCATTTCGGATGCTGTCGCGTGCCATATGTTGATGTACATACCCAGTGCTCACCGGCCGTTCGCCAGCTTGAATAATATGTGGGGGTACAAGGTCATCCGGATTGCCAAGTTGGTGGTAATCACTGTTACCATCGTTGGGATAGATGCTTGAGGCAGCTGAGTTGCCCGCGGAGCGCTCTGGAGAAGGTGATGGCTCTGAAGATCCGAAGGGAAGATGGAGAGGGAGGGTATTCGGGTGGGGCTGGAGATGCTGGCGAGGATCGGTGTTTGGATGGGCTTGAAGATGATGCCTAGGATCAAGGCCCATGTGCGCTGACATTCGCCCAGGGGTGCCCGGTGGTGAAGCAACAACTGTTGATAACCTGGATGTACTTTCCAAAACTGCCCTATCCGTAGACTTCGGCCGTTTTGAACTCTTCCTAGGCAACGTGGGTGCACGGCTGGGGGCTTGAGAACGTGAGATCTTCGACGCCCGCGAGCCGATCCTACTGGGCAACTCGATGCCCCCTCCAGTCTCTATTGGGCCTAGTGTGGGAGCGATACTCGACACTCGATTCATTCGAGAATCAAAAGGGTCCGAATCGCTGCTATGATCCGAATCAGTCTCTTCTGATTTCCTTGTACCATCAACTGCGAAAACCCCAACGGGATTCGGCTGCTCGGAAGACATTTTCGTGTCAGGAGGTGTGCCGGGATTATCTCTATATGGCTCGTGTGGGATCGGAGGAGATTCGTCACCTTCCTCTAGCGGCATCATCTGCGGCGGCATACGGGTACTTCTCACAACCTCGAATCCTTTGCCCTTCTCCTTCTTCTTTCCGCCGAAAACGGATAGACTCTTGAACCAACCAGTAGCATTTGAAACAGGTCCCATTGGGTCGGCAGGCCCGGTTTTTAGCTTACGAGTTGGCGTGGACGATAGGGCGGGGCCGCGAAGACCATAGTAGAAATCGGATTCTCGAACTGAGTAATCAGTATTTTTGCGTCGCTCAGCAAGATTGGGATCGGAATCATCGCGATGCATCCGGAGATATGCTGGGGTAATTGATTTATTTGGAGACCACGACGAAGGTCCTTCGCCAGCATCACCGGCCTCAGCCTGATCTGGCGAATCGGCATACGGCGTGTTCGTAAGATCGGCACTTCCACCAGAGTGTCGAGCCCGGGCGGCTGGGACATTATTTAGGGTATCAATGGTGTGCTTCCGAGGGCGAGGTGGGCGATAGTACGGATCCGTGGCCTCCATCGTTCCCATCGTAGGACGTCTGGAACTCTGACCAGATCCACCGCCAAAGTGACTCCATGGTGATGCTCCAGCTCCAGGAGTTCCTGGGCTCGTGCCACCGAGGCTATCACCTTGACTAAATCCTTCGAATCCGGCGCTGGCGCGCTGACCTCCTGTATAATGCTGGTTGAGAAGCACCGCTGAGCTACCCGAGAGGCTTCGAGACCTGCCACCCATGAGCTGGATGGATTTTGCATCGCCATCGTGAGCAAGCATTGCCGCGTCTGAATTGAGGCTGCTTCGTTGATTCTGGCGATGAGTTCGTTTGGATAGTTGGCGCATGCCGAAAACTTTCGTGAGACCGCCGCGCTGCTCCCCTCCGGCGCCAGCAAGTCTCGCAGCCACTTCAATAAGGGTCTGTAAGGAATTGAGAAAGAACCCAAAGACCAAGACAACGGCATGTAATAACAAAACAGCATAGCCGACCCATCCCCTGGATGCTTCATCCACTCCCAGCGAGGGAACAAAGGATACCATGAGAAGCGTGCACACAAGTCGAATGGAGGAGAAGAATGTGTGATAAGCGTTCATGGATGTATTAGACTGGAACGGCCGGAAGGCGTGTAAGGTGAGTATTAAGATTACTTCGCATATGGCAAGCATAATGATCTGCGCAATGCCAGAAGGTTGTATGGCTCCAATAGCAATGCCGCGGATGACAGTTAACAACACCGGAATGAAAGCGAAAGGGGCAGCATCGTCTGAGTACGTATTGTAGAGGGGTCCATAGGTGAGAACGGTTGGGAGGTCGTCGAAGAGATGCGCGCGCGGGCGAGTTGTGAATATCAACCAGAATATCCAAGTAGCGATTGTGATAACGCTAATTAAAAGGACAACAGCCATGGCAACGACCGATGCAGGTGAACGGCCAGCAACTACAAGCTGGAAGAGGGACAGCGCAATAATAGGGAGAAGAAAGAAGTTAAACACGATCCGGACAATATTACCTGCAGTGAAAGGCCAATTTTTACTCCGCAGGTCAGATTCCTGGGTGTTAGTTGTCAATCGGTACATCCAGCGGATGAAGAAGCCGAGCTGGCCCAGCAAGGTCACAACGAGGATGAGTCCAAGAAGCCACACAGCCATCCCTGCCCAAATGTCCTTCTCTTCCGTCATGCCCACCAACTCGCCGAGGCGTGATATACCATACGTTCCGTTCGCAAAGTAGATTCCATCGATAAGAGACTGGGCTCCGTTCCCATGGCTGACGAAACTCTCATTAAAAATGAGGAGTGACCAACTGGCCTGGCTGACAACTGGTTGGAAATATCCTGGATAGTTCAAGTTTAAACTGCCTGCCAGAACAATGAACTGGATGTATTGAAGGCAGTCACCAAAGCCGGGGGTGACAAGGCGAAGTAGGTCTTCATCTCTCCCGTAATTGCTAGACCAGCGGAAGGGATCGGAGGTTCCCCAGGGACTGCATGTCGCGGCGAAGACGGTTGCTATGGCCACGAGGGCAAGCACAGCAGCGGGTAGGTAGCAGAGCGCATCAGCTAGCCTGCTCCCTATGTCTGGGGTAATGTTTGCGGATACACATGCCAAAGGAGGACCGCCTAAGTCACCGGAATCTACCCGCATTGTCGCAGCGAAGGTCGCAAAGGAATAGCTGCTGTAGAAATCATGGCCCACGGCGAATCCAGGCAGCTGCTTGGGGCCTACAGCGTCACTGAAGACTGGAATCAGTGGACACGCTTTGTTAACAGTGGACAAACAGAACTGGCTGGGCTGGGCTGTATAGGCATTGTATGTGAGAACCTTGTAGTTGGAAAAGAGAGTTGAGTACTTCGGATTTGTCGTGCTCACATCGATAATCTTGCCATCTGTAAGGTTTGGGTTGTTCCAGTAGTTTTCGTCACTGGGTAGAGGCAACTCCTGCTGCAGCAACCGCCCAGTTACATTCCCATATACCGTAATGTTGAGGTGATGGCTCTCCGCGGAGGTGTTGAAGGAGGCCCAGACATACAAGGGTACGAACTGGAGGGTCTTCGGGTTCGAATCGGTAACGTTATGGGGTAGGCAGTTATCAAAGTTTATGAAGACGGCATGAGAAAACGGAAGGAGGGTTGCGAGGGAGAGAATGAGCGAGAGGAAGCTTGAAAAGAGGCGCTGCCGTGAGTTGACGCCAAGTTTCCGTCTCGGTCGCGGAGGTCGTGGGGAGGGTTGGAGTGAGGGGACGTCTCGTTGCCCTAGTTGTAGCAGTGATTCTTCGCGAGCGCTGCTTTGCGCTGTAGAAATGTCCATTATCCTCCTTTCCGAATCCTCATGTCCACTGGCGAATGACGTCTTCTCGAGTGGTGATGCAACAAGGGAACCGCTTCTGTCCATCAATAGTTGCCCATGCGAACAGCAGCTATGGTAGCGGGCGGTAACCCAGTTGAGTTGATCTGATAATTGGGCTGGTTACACACTGAAGTGTTGACTGTTGTAAGAATGAGCTGCCTGCCAGACACAGCTGAGAAAATGAAGCACAGCCAGCGAGGAAGGCCTGCGTTGTCTGAAACGACGCGGCGGATGGGCTGCAGCAGCGATAGGTGGGCAAGAACGATGCGACGATTGAGCCCCGCCTAGACTCGTGCTGCAATCATGATTCCTCTACCGAGTTGGCCGTCAATTGTCGGGTGTTGAGCGAGCGTGAGGTGGACAGAGCGAGCGACGCCGGTCCAACCGAATTGTTTGGAGTAACTCCTGAGCACTCGTCGGCAGGGTGCTGCAGCGTAGTATTTGCACAAGCAAAGCAAGCGAGCCAGGCGGTCCGCTAGGGAATAGACCTGAGGCTACTGCAAGAGGGATGGAGAACGGTTTCGAGCGAGTGTCGCAGAGATGGTGGGTTGGGAATGGTTTTCAGCGGCAGCGCGAAACTGCGATGATGTGGAGGTGGCTCAAGCATCAAGGCGAGATCCCTGTGAATACGCGATAATTCACTTAATATTTACTCGGCTTGATAGCATCGTCATAGCTGCTCTGTTCAGGCATCATGGCCCTCTATACACCTCAAGGCATCGAGATCTTTCCCGGCCTTTCTCGCGTACGATGGCCTAGTGCACTGCAATGGACCGGCTCAGTTGGCCAACAAATCTTTATTCATAGAAACGGATACGGTCTTAGGGTCTCGGGATTGGCGCCTTTTGACTTCAGTCGTAGTCAAGGCAAAGGTGTGGGAATACCATCAATCTTCCCGGCCCGATGAAGTCTAAGAAGACCAACAAGCACTGTAACAGTGCAAGAAACATTTTCGCATAATGGGTCCACTTCCAGTGACCTGGTATGGAGAGCAAAGCACGATGAAACCTCCGCATTGAGAGGGAGCTTCACGCATTGGGAAAGGCGTTAACGTGTTTGGGGCGCAGCACATCGCAGGCTATTTTTGACGTTGTAACCTTCAAGTCAATCATCTGCCCATCATCAGTGTTGGGTCATCCTGTATCCAGCAATACGAAAATCCCACGCAAAGAACTCTCAATGGACGGCCGCCTTCGCTTTCTTTTGTATGCCGTGTTTCATGTGCAACTGGATGGGTGTGGCCTGAGGTGTGCCCGGCCACGCTAATGCAACTTCTGAGGTTCCCCTATCCTTGTGGCTGTGACGCATTGAGGATCCACTTGAGGAAGTAGAGCAAAACTTGAATTTCTGAATAGCTTCACTTACCCTCGAAACAGATCACAAGTGTTCGATTTTTTACCTTCCTGGCCTTGTCTGTATCGCACTCAGAGCTCTGCTGAAGATTTCCCTCTCATCATGTGTCAGCTCACCGGATCGGGCTAGGCTCTTGGCGCGATTTATCAACTCCACCTGGACATGCCAATCCATCTCCGACTCAATAGAACTACCGAGGAGTGCTGTAACTTCGCCATCCGGAACCCCGTCGGTTAAATGGACTCGGAGATCCGCAGACAGACCCTCTGAACCCCTTTGCAAAGAGGCGCGGTTCTTCAGACACTAATAATGCGGAGTTCCCACCTCTATTCGCGGAGATCCACCTATTGCTGCGGAACAGGAGTTATGGCAAACTTTCTAGGTAGTAAACTCAATAAATTTCTACATGTGTCATTTTCTTTCTTAAGTGTCCAAGATTTGCGTGAGAGTCAACTTCTTGCGTCCCATTCGAATTTCAGCTTTCTTTCAACCTAGTTGTTCCCTTCGTGTACGGTGCATATATAACATTGAGGCCTCTCTTCAATTTCGCCTCCAGTAAGCTAGACGTCTTAATAGCAGGAGCGTCTAAGCTTGGGTGTTACACCTATACCCGTGATCTCCCCTAAGCTTAGGCAACATTTCCACCATGGGCGCAACCCTCTCCCAGCTCTTCCCCCCCGCACCCGGCTTGACGGAAACAAACCTCCCATCACAAAAAGGCAAAGTCTTCGCCATTACTGGGGGAACCTCAGGTGTCGGCTTCGAGCTCGCTAAAATCCTATACTATGCCGGAGGTACCGTTTTCATCACCTCTCGTTCGACACCATCCCTTGCAGCGACCATCAAGCAAATAAAATCTGAGGCACTGAGCGAGAGCGAAGGAGATATTGATGGGGTGGTTTTGGACCTTGCGGACCTTTCGACTATCAAGCAAGCTGCGGAAGCACTGCTAGCTAAAACAAGGCATATCGACGTCCTCTTCTTAAACGCAGGGGTATCACAACCTCCGCCAGGTATCACCACAGCACAAGGCTACGAACTTCAGCTTGGTGTAAACTGTCTCGGCCACTTCCTGCTTGCGCATATCCTTCTCCCCGCTCTCGTCACCGCAGCAGATAAATCAAAAGAACGTCAAGAGGTGCCGGGCACCACCCGCATAATTTGGACGTCGTCACAAGTCGTTGACGGCGCTCCTACTGGCGGCTTCCCCATGTCTGTAATCGTAACACCACCCGCTAAACCCATAGTAAACTACACCAACTCCAAACTCGGGAACTGGTATCTTGCTTCATACTTCAGTACTCTGCCGCAAGTACGCAATTCCTCTATTTTAAGCATAACACAGAACCCTGGAAACATGAAAACAAATCTGATGCGCCACGGAGCGAAATGGATGTACTATCTTGCCTTCCCGCTGTTATATCCAGGAAAGATGGGCGCATATACAGAGCTTTGGGCAGGCTTGAGTTCCGAACTCGGGATGCTGGATGCGGGGGGTTATGTCGTGCCTTGGGGGAGGAAACATCCTGGACTCCGGGAAGACCTGTTGAAGAGTCTGAAGAGTAAAGAAAATGGTGGGACAGGAAGAGCGGAGGAGTTCGCAGCATGGTGTGAAGAACAGGTCAAGGATTTTCGTTGATAGAAGGCAGGCCAGAGTATGCTATTAACCATTTACCTTATTCTAGCAAGCATACAGGACAATAATCTGCATTCTCTTAACCTTTCGCGGTATGAATAACTGCAGGTTTTGCAGTTGATTTGTAACAATAGCATGATTCAAGGCTCACCGCTTCTGCTTCTTTTGAGACGGTCATAATTGGCTCACCACTACCAAGCTTATTTATTTAAACATCTCTCATACCATCACCCCCTTCCCAACAACCCTAAATCTCCCAATCTAAGCCCTATCACTAATACTTCCGAGGCTAGCAAAACGTCCTATTTCTGCTCAACCATCCCCTACCCAACTGTCATTCCACCATTTGTATACAAAATCTGTCCATTCACCCACATGCCCCCCTCGCCCGCCAAAAAAGTTACCACGTTTGCAATATCCTCAGGCGCACCAAGCCGATTAAACGGATTCCACCCGGCTATCGTCTTCACCAGTTCCTCACTCTTGCCGCGCATGAAGAGGTCCGTGGCCGTGGGACCTGGGGCTACTGCATTGACGTTGATGCCTTTGCGGCCGAGGTCTTTGGCGAGAACGCGTGTCATTTGCTCGATGGCGCCTTTGGATGTGTTGTAGAGGAGATAGCCAGGGGTTACAGTGGAGAGGGTGCAGAGAGAGGTGGAGACGAGAATGACGTGGGAGCCAGAGGGCATGTGGGGGAGTGCTTTCTGTATTTTCCAGTTAACAAAGTTCGCCTCGCTGACTGGACTTGATCCAATCCAATCCAATATCTCATCTTGCAGGTCAAGCATGGCCCGCGCATGAGAAAAATATTCGTACCTGGCACAAAAAATACGGCCCCTTAACATTCAATCCCATCACCCTCTCAAAACCCTCCTCCGTTGTGTTCTCCAAATCTTTCATAGGACTTATCCCAGCGTTCGGCATCAAGATATCAATCCTACCCCACTTCTCCACCGTCTCTTTGACTAGGCGTTCAATCTCTTTCACATCTGCAGCGTCGGCTTTGATGGCGATGGCATTGTCGCTGCCAATTTTCTTGACAAGGGCTTCGGCGGGTGCGGCGTCAGAGGAGTAGTTGATTACGACTTTGGCACCTAGGGAGGCGAGTTGTGTGGTTACCGCTGCACCAATGCCTTTGCTAGCGCCAGTTATGAGGGCGATTTTGCCAGTGAGGGGGGCAGGAGAGGACATTTTGAAGGGCCCTTGAAGTTGGGAAAATGATGCCAATGATGTTTGTAGAAAGCTTGTGGATTGATAAATGATGCTCGAGAGCTTTACAGACCGACTTCTCTAACTCTCACAAGGAACTAGGTTCTGACTTGTAAACAAACCCTCAGGAGCGCCATACGCACCCTTTTATACCTTCACTTCTCTATCAATCTTCTGGTGCGCTACAGCACAATAGCCCCGGACCGGAGATGTAAATCTTCCTTCTCCGGACCCTAACTCTTCTCCGCTTTTAAACTCCGCGTATATTATCGACTACCTGACCTCCTCCCACTTCTCTCTTTTGATTAGCTCCGTATCCCCGGTATGTAAGCAAAATAATGCACGGCCCAACTTTAGCTCACCCGCTGTTCAGTTAGCACCTGCCACGGCTCAGGGTGCTCACTTTCAACTCACCTGTCTATCCCAACTCCGTTAGCTAGCCCAACTAAAAAGTGCTTGTCATGATTTTCCGTCAACTCTACACAAAAGACAATTCCAGGGGTGAGCTGGCAATGAAGCCCAGACATGGGCCACATTGTGAAGGTGGCGGTGGTGGCTCAGAAGCGAACCATCGTATAAGAGATCCTAAAACTAAGCCCAATCATGCAAGATAGCCCTAGAAACTAGTTCGAACTTTCTAAATCAATACAGTTCTGTGGTGTTAACTGAATGTCGACCACTGTAAGGCAACGCCGCCTTGCTATCTCTCTCATCTATATCGTATCTCCTGCCTTCACTCTGTTTTCTATGTCCATTCTTTCTCTACCCTTCTTTGTTTCTAATACTAAAATTTAAAGAAAGGTTTATCCAACAAGTAATGGAAAAACAAGACACTAAACTACATTACTCTGTTAATAGAGAGCGAATTGTTAAAAACTAGAAGGTAAGACACTTAGACTATATTAACGGAAGCTAGACAAATAGGATTAAGTAGCACATGTTTTAGTAGTGGGATAGTCTGTATACGCTAATTATTTATCACGGTAACCACCATTACACCTATTCTCACACTACACCCACTCTTCACCGCTACATTTCAACATGTTCCAGTGGATAAAAATTCCTGAGACTTACAGGGGCAACAGAACTGATCCTGGGCGTTCAAAAACCATCCTCGGTTCTCTTAGCTCTTATCTTCAGGCCGAGATTTGCCGCAATACACTTGAGATATTGGGTTGCTTCAACAATCTGCCCCTGAAGCATGAGCCCTACATGTCAATAAAGCACGTGTCGATGCGACACGTAAGCGATCTCGAATCACACCCTCATTCCCTTCGGGCCTAGTAACATGAGGCCACAGCATGCATATAATCTGATCTTGCGTGCTCTATCAGCACTCAGCGTCTTGAATTCCACCTGATATTCAACGAGTAACTATCATCGCTCCCCTTCTGAACTGCTTGTGGCCTTCTTGTTGCATCTCGCGACAAAGAAAGACAATCGAGGAAATAATGGTCTAGATCTAGGCCGAAAGGAAACATGAAAGGAAAAGACCGCCTATTAAAATTAAGTTATGGTTTCACTGATTTATCCAAATATGCCTTCCGAAGAAGACTAATATTTTATAAGGGGCTCGCACTAGGCGCAGGTGCAGGTTGAACGTGAATTGTATTCGATGGATTCGTAGAGGTTGTGGGCAGAGCTTTCATCTGCGTCTCCGGACCTGACTAAAGTTTACGTGGCTTCTCTAAGCTGGTTCTGAGAATGTACTAAACCAACCGAATTCCCAACAAAATGATCTCCCCTTGGAGGCTACCAGCTCAACGAGGTCTCATCGAGGCTTTCCAATAGTTCTAGGTCTCAGCCCATTACATATGTAGACGAAACATTCGAACACGAAAGAGAGCTTGAGGTCTGTTACCTGAACAAAATTTTTTGGTTATTAGTACTAACAAAATCTGGATAAAACTATCCTCTGTCCCAAAATACATAGAGTTACAAATTAATCTTCGCGAATGTATACGCGAAGTATTTCTTCGCTGGCTTATTGAGGTTCATGATCAGTATTTCCATCAGTATAGAACCCTGATGATATTACTAACCAATAATATAATAAATCGTTACCTCTCTTGTCGCCGAATCGATGTTGATAAATTGCAACATGTAGGTATTACGGCCTTGCACATGGCCTATAAATTTGAAAACAGGATTAAAAAAACGCTATCAGACCTTGAATATATAATAAGTAGTATATAATAGATCCGATTTCTCGAGCCGAACGCTATATTCCCTGTACATTAGACTATTGCCTGGCCCGGACCACTACCATTTCTGGAGAGAATCAGCAAAGTTGGTCAAGAATCAGGTTTTAAGAAGGAAGTTGCTGAATATATTATACTTTGTAGTTCAAAAACTTTGATCAAAGATATAATGTATGGTGAGACCTCTCAGCTCGCCTGTATTGTCAACTTGCTTGTATCGCTTGTCAGATACGTTATACATAGGGCTTAGATACTCGAGATGGACACCAGCGTTTCCATCAGGAAGTAGTACGATTCGACTCAGGCTTTCTAGACAAGTTACGTCTCACTTATCATATACTTCTGTTTGCTTCACCTAACAGCAGGGGTTAATATAATTAAGTTACAGTTTAATTAAAGCTGCTTATACTTCTTAACTTTTTACTAAAAGTTACAACATAACTATTAAAGCTTTTAGAGTAGCAGGGTCCCCCTTACTCTTAATATAGCACATAAGGTTATTTAATTTGCTAAAAACAACTTTATAACATAGCTAGTTCTTCTAGAGTTGTAAAGCTTTAATTATAAAGCCTAAGAGATAATTATAGTTACAAGTAACTGTTCTTTTCCCCCTGCTAAAGGCTCTCTTGCAGTCGCTCTTGCAGTCGCAGCTTATAAAGGGTATACATAGGAAATTAAGTGCTATCTTAAAGAGTACAGGATAGTTGCGCTAACTAACCTAGAGCTACTAATTTAGAGGTTCCCTATACAAGGAACTGTTATCTTTTGCTATAATAAGTGTCGCGTAAGAGAGCACATGGTCCTGGTGTCGCACCTGTGTTTCGGACGAGCAGCCTGAGACACTTGGCGCCGGAGCTCCCACTACATAGGCAGGCTCCCTATGAGCCTCTCATAGTCAATAGACTTGCTCCTCATTGCTCCCTGATCAGCGGTTGCGACAGTTATGGGCCCGGTTTGTGCAAATTCCTCTGCGTTGCGTTGATCAAAGCACTTGTCTATTCCCTGCTCCTCATCATCTGCTCCTATTGTCTCTCTCTCTCCACCGAAGCTATGGATCAACCAGCGACTGATGCCACACGTTCCCACCATCCACCCGCGATCCC
>NW_022985183.1:483230-561778 GCF_010093535.1 Lindgomyces ingoldianus | reverse complement strand
TCATAGTCAATAGACTTGCTCCTCATTGCTCCCTGATCAGCGGTTGCGACAATAAGGTTATCTAAAAGGTTGTTGTAGTATAGGGCAAGCTCTAAGGCTACACTAACACGTAAATAGTAGCACAAACACGTTCCTCTAGCCCTTACGCGCGTTAGAGACTGCAACTTTAAAATAGTCTACCTTAATTATATACTGCTTACTTTTAAGCCTTATTAATTAAATTGTAACAGTTAAAAATGTAGTTACGTTTGTTTGCCTCACGTGATTGTAGGTAGAGCAAAAGTATTAATTGTACTACTTCCTGTTAGAAACGCTGATGGACACACATAATACAACACGCATTTTCACCCCACCACTGCTTACCCGATGCAATAGAAGAATCTAGTAGTCGGTAGGGCTCCTTCATGATAAAAAATTCGAGGGTGGCGGAGAAGCTGTTGCCCACATGAGAAATGAAGGTTCTGGAATTGACTTAGAGAAGGATGAAGTTCTTGCCGTTTGAGACGACCTCATTCACTGGCCGGGCAATTATTGACTCGATTCTTTATCTAGAAAGTATTTTCTGCTAATGGCGCTTGCTACTGTCGTGCTCTAATAGTGGCTATTCCTCAACCGCCTGAAATTGTCTCTCCTAATCATATCATTTCAACGATATTTAACCTCAATTCCTCGTCCGGACTAGGAAATCTTTCAGCAATCGTAAGAATTTTGCTTTTGTTCTTACTTCAGCTGCTGGAATTACATCAATTTGGAATCTGCGCAGGATCCACCTCCCTCAGCGGCCCCTTAAAGTACCGCCTCGCCCTTAGCATATACCACACCACACTAAACAGCACCACCACACCAAAAATTAGAATACTGAAATTCGCATTCTTAGCCGTTGTAGGCGTTTGCGGAGGCCAAAAGCTCCAGAAAAGCATGAAAATCAGATAGCCGCACGCGAAGACATTATTGATAGTGCCGAGCGGCTCCGGCAATCTCCAAGGTCCCCACACCATGCGATCCGCGTCGGAAATGGAGCAGTCGCCGGGCTGAAGCGAGCCGTCGATGCGGCGCCAGAGAAGGAGAATGCAGACTAGGAGGTAGGTGCTGAAGAGGGCGACAACAGTGAGAGATAGAAGGGCGTTGAATGCAACTGAGGAGCCGAGGACGATGAGAGAGAAGAGACAAGTTGTGAGGAGAGTTACGCAAATAGCTGGAACAGGGAGAGAGTTCTTGGAGAGCTGATAGGGCGTAAGCAAAGACCCCCATACAGATCACGAAGGCAGGTTGAGACATACCCGGAATAGGAACTTGTGGCCAGGTAGCCCTCGATCCCGCGAGAAAGACCACAATATTCTAGAAGCAGATGCATATGCGCCGACGCCGCTCGCAATGCCCATGAATAGGATAATGGACGCCATTATACAAGCTCCAGCTGTGGATTTTACCGCGGACCGAAAAATCTCAATGAAAGGGTAGAATAAAGTTTCCTGCGCAGCTAGAGCTTTTTCTAAGTCGCCGATGCAGAAGATCATCGCGATAGCCATTGCAAGTGCAAGCGTTCCGTTGATGAGCATCGTGTACGTGAGCGCCTGAGGCACTACCGTTGCCGCACATTGAATCTCTTCGGACATCTGAAGCCGTCAGCTTGAATAGTCATCGATTTTAAAGATTGATAAGTCAGAAAGACGAACATGTACCGCGCTATCAGCACCCAAAAGACTCATAGCCGTCGTCGGCAATCCCACAAAGAACGATATCGCTTGGCTATTCCACCCCCCCTCGTTCAAAAATGTTGTGAACACGAACGACGGATCGCTATGCGGCGCGAAATACACAAGCGGAATCAACACACAGAAGAATCCTACCAGGTGCACGATTAAAATGATGCCTTCGAAATTGACTAGCACACGGGAAGTCGTGGAATTCAGAGCCACAGCCACCAGCATAATACACCAGATCAACAGAACTGTGTGCCACGTCTTCGGGACATATGTTGGATTCGCCAAGATAACGATTCCTTGTGTGAGAGTCCCAAGAAGAAAGCTAGTGGACGTCGCGAAGACCTGCCAGGCGAGGACAGTGAGCCATGCTAGACACACCCATCACGATTAGCAACTCTTCATATATCAGTAGAAAAGGTTGGGAAACCCACCTGTCAAATACGCCAGAAACACATTGCACGATTTCGGCGCCATCATCGCGACCCAATGGTACTGCCCACCTGCCGTCGGCGCCATACTAGCCAATTCTGCGATCGCAGCGAACGTGCTGAGCATCCCGAGCCAATTGACGAGAAAACCCCATATGACGCCAGCGGGACCGCCGTTAAGAAGGCCGCCGACGGAGGTCACGAGGATGCCTTCCCAGGATATCAGAGACGAGCAGGAGAAGCCTAATATGGACATGAAGCCGAATGAGCGTGGCAAGAGCGCTCGTTTTCCGAGGCGAGCGAGATAGGCATCGTCGCTTGAGGTAATGGGGTGTTCTTGAGATGAGAGATTAGAAGTGTTGTTTCGGTCGAGGCCAGAGGTCATGGAGGTGGTGTGCAGTTCGAAGCCTTTGTCAGCCATTGCGATGGAGATGTTGAACTTGTGGTAGGTGTGTATTCTGGTGTTGAATATTTACAACCGCTTCGACCGAAGAACGTCCACATCAGAAATTGAAGGAGTGATTGCCGCTCTGAGGCCAGCAAAATGTAGTTTCACACCAGTAGCGTCGGATTGACGGCAAGCGACGGCCAGCAGCGTGAGCTCCGAAGATCCTCTCACACTACGTTAGGATTCGTTGAACCGATCACCAGGACCTTCGGGGTCAAGATCCGACAGGATGGGACGAGTCTGGAAGACGATTTTAGAAAAGCTAAACCACGTTATGGGATAACGGGGATGCACGACTCTACCTTGTTCAAGTTACAACACAGCATTATAAACGCTTGCTCTGAGGTCGTGCTAAAAGGAGTGGGAAGCTGAAATCGGAAGGTAGTACATAGTCAAAATGCAAGAACTGTTTTCACATTTCCGACAATACGGATGTCGAAGGGAGGAATTGATGAGTTTGGATAGTTCCAAAGCGTAAACTTCTCCAGCTGCTCACCGGAAAGCTTAATCAGTTGTGCAACGAGACACCACGCTAGCCTCGGAGAGCGTGCTCCGATTGATATTGATCTCTATCTTCTGTGTTACAATGGTATCATACCATATTTCGGACCTATCAGAGACATGCAGTGCGCAATTAAGACTTAGTAACCTTCACAACTCCCTATATAACCATTTATTTTACCAGACATTATTGTGCACTCTACAATTAACTCCCATATCTTCCTCTTTGAATCATACTCCATCTGCAGGGAGCAAGGATGTGGCTTGATCTCCGTTGATGCATAATAATTCTCACCTCGGTACATCGTGATGTGCTCGCCCTGTGTGTACCGCAGCCTTGCACCAGATGGAACCAGCACTCTAATCGCACGAGAAGATGGTGTCCAATAGGTCGCGGCCTAATATATGCGATGAGGTTGTTAGGGCTCGCAATCCACCATGTACTTTTTTTGGTGCAGGTCTACCTTGAAGGCTTGATCGCCGTTTCTTTCGATTGACAGCGCCGTTTTCGCATCGCTCATTCTCCACCCGACGAGAACTTTAAAACATTATGTCTGCTTCTACTTCGGATGCTTCCGAAGGAATCAGAATTACGGATTCAGATCTTAATCCTCTTGTTCAAGTTACCACATGGCTGTGCTTAGCGATCATGACGCTCATGCTCGGTTTCCGTTTCTTGACGCGATTATTTCTGAAGGCGAGTAGAGAGTTTGGCGCGGATGATATTCTGGTTATCTCGGCCTATGTATGAGCTTTTTATTAGCTGAGTCTGTGAATGGATTCGTGCAGACTAATTCCGAGCAGTTGTTGGCACTTGGGGAGTCACTGACTTTTCTCGTCCCCGGAAGTGGCGCTTTTGGTAAAGACATAGATCTGGTTTCTGGGTCTGAGCTCCGCAACGGATTAAAGGCAAGAAATATGATTGCTGAATGTAATCGATGGGAATTGACTTTCGCGCAGGTGAGATATGCGGGCAGTATTCTCTTCTTGGCCTCTCTCGCATTTGCGAAGACCTCTCTCTGCGCCAGCTTCCTTGCGCTTTCCCCGGACGAGCGACATCGTAAAGTGACGTACAGTCTCGGTGGTCTAATAATACTCTGGGCAATATCATCAATTTTCACAGCAGTGTTCCAATGTGGGCCAAAACTCCCATGGAATACTGATCATAGCAAGTGCATCAATGAGGTGAGCGCTCTTTCTTCAACCTGGGGGTGGACAAATAGCACCGTACATTAACGAATCTATAGAAAGCATTTCTCGAATATTCGGGCGCCACAAACGCACTGACAGATCTCCTCCTAGTCTGCCTCCCAGTCTGGATAATCTACCCTCTCCAAATGCCCATCAAAACGCGCTTAACTGTGATATCTTTCTTCATATCGAGAATCTTGTACGTTTCTTTCCCACCCGTTCCAATACCGGTCCATACCCCAATCGCGATATCCGCTAATGCCTTTCTAGGGTCATCGTAGCAACAATTTTCCAAATGATCTACACCCGCCGTCTCTTCACCCACAACTGGACCCACGCATCGGTGACATACCTGCTCTGCACGCAGATTCTCCAACTCCTTAGTATCTCAACCGTGTGTGTCGCGTACTTTTGGCCGTTTATGAAAAGTTTGAGATCGGGACTTATGTGGTCGGATACGACAACTTTTTCCACGCAGTATGCCTTGTCAAATGTAAGTAATGTAAACGGAGGGCAGGGGTCTAGAGGGAGGGCGATTACTGCGTAGGGAAGGGTCGGTGCGGAAGAGTCTAATTTGTGGTCGTGACATTTGTGAATATTATTTATATTGTGATAAGCATATTGAGGGAGTTGATACGGAGGCATGTGTCGATGCATTATCTGACGTATTCTGAAATAAATTGAATACATTCGTCGTTTCGATCACGCATTTCGTCTGATAATTGGATAGTATTGGCTCCAGCCGCTCATTAGAAACGAAATGAGGTGGCTACTAACTCAACGCCATTAAGATCCAGAATATCCACGATATGAAAATTCGATGAACGAAGGAAGGGACTATCCCAGGCTCGTGCACGGCTCCGTCACGATAAACTACTCGTCGTCTGCCTCAGTACTTCAGGAAATCTCCACAGATCTTCATGTATCTATCCCTCTCCTCATAGTGGCTCAAGTGGCTCGAATTGTCAAGGGTAATCCACTTGACTTTCGGGATGCGACGGAACCAGGGCTCAATGGTGATGTCCTGCATCTCATCATACTTGCCATTGATGAGCAGAGTTGGGGATTCGATATGGTAGGCATCAGTCGAGGAATCCCAATGCTTGAGCCAGCCGGTGATCTGGAATTCAGAAGGTCCTTGGCTAGGAAATGCGTAAGCCGTAGTTTTTGTCTACAATCGCCAGGTAGAGGGAAGTTTGAGAGGTAGGCGCAGACTTACACAGTCATATAACTCGTATTATCATGCTCCAAGTGCCCAAACGCCTTAAGAATATCGTCTGGGAATGGGTCCAAGCGGCATACGTGACGCTTTAAGAACTCCATGCTCGCCGCCTTGTACTTGTCGCTCTCGTGATCTCCGCGACTCTCGCAATCCTCCAGCGTCTTCCTGACATCTTCAGGCAGTTCTTTCAGCAAGAGATTCGCAGACTCCTGGTACAGCGCTCCAGAAGCAGGTCCACTCGAGATGATCAGCTTCTTCAGACCGACAGGACGCTTCGCAGCATAAGACCCGACCAGCATCCCGCCCCAGCTCTGGCCGAGGAGATGATATCCTGACTGTCGTAGTCCGAAGTTGTCGATCAAGTTGTCGAGCTCGGCCCAGTACAGCTCGATGCTCCAGAACAGCTCATCGCCCATCTTCTCCTTGAAGTGGGTGGACTTGCCACAGCCGACTTGGTCGTAGAAAATGAGTGGGATGCCATATTGTTCGTAGAGGTCGGTCAAAGAGAGAAGGCACTCGTGGCCGGCGCCTGGACCGCCGTGGCAGAGGATGAGAGGTGGAGACTTGGTGACGTCTCCGATGGTCTTGTACCAAGTATTGGTGAGCTTGTCAGTACCCGGCGCAGCGAACGGGATCTCGCCCTCAGAGATGGAAAGTGTGGCCATTGCGGCTATCGATAGTTTTAGTTTTCCTTGAGAAGATGGAGGGGTTTTACGGGAGGTGTAGAGAAAAAGGTTGATTGTGAGGAATATGAAGTGCACAAAAGGGAAATGCAGGGTCGACGTCACGATGGAGCCAGAAGACGAAGAGGGAAAGTACGCGGTGAAGGTGACCAATCACGGCGGGGCATTCAACGATTCCGCGACTTCGGGTAGCACGAGCGCTGTGAAGGACAAAGGTCGTGTTGCAATAAGAATTTTAAGTACAGCCGTTGGAGTAACGTCGTTCATTCCGGCCCCCAAGACGGATGTATGCAGCTGGAGCCGTCATACAAGGACAAGTATGGAAACAGTCAACAGATCACCGGGTGTGACCTCTCTACGTCTCAAAGTAATATCTCTACGACTCATGCAAAGTGGTAAGACGGTATCTCGCCTGGCCTCTCCTCACAGCCCTCCCCCTTGCCCATCCATCTAAACTCTTCCAATCAACACATTTGTGCATTATGCCGGTAGTCGGACCCAAGTCCACTTTGGGGCCACTTTCGCTCCAGACCCACGTCGCAGAGTAGAACCCAGTATTTGGATTGCACATGAGAGCTTGACGCAATGCTTCGATGCAGTGGTCTAGGAGCGAAATCAGTAATTAGCACTGGTGTCCACAACAGAGATAGAAAATTGGACTTGCCGGAGTGAGCTTTGGAATATATCCCCTCTTCGAGAGCCTTTTCTGATGCCCTGGGTCCGTAATAGTCCCAATGCACAACTCGTCGTAGGGCATCGAGGCAATGTAAATGGTGGTAAATTCCAATCACTCCCACATAATCGCCATTAAGAGTTTGGACTGGATATGTCACGTTCTCTTCAAGTGCTTCAAACTCATGCTCCGGAATGTGGATGTTTTGCGCTATGCAGTCGTAATCAGCATAAGTTTGAATGAGATCAGAGAAATCTAACCATATAGCAAGTCATCCCATAATGCATCGAGAGAGTGACCGGGGGGAAGCGCCCAAGGATCAGCCAAATCTGACCACTCCGGGCGGTACTCATATTTGAGGAGAGTCGAGGGGACTAGCGAAGGAAATGTTCCTCGACTCATTGACTGTACACCTTGGCCAAATTTTGAGGCGAGCAGTGAGGCAGACAAAGTCACCGCCTCCCCCACAAAGATGAAAATTAGAAGTAGATAACAAACTCTCGTTGCCCAATTAGTTTGATTCGAACAGACTGAGCATCTCAAACGTTGATCTTCGCAGTCGTCAAGTGGCTCATCACCCACATTGGAATATTGCGCAGGAGTGTGTGCACTCCCTCGATAGTTTTTCGAGAAGAACATTGGACGGATAGAGAGGGAGTGGGTAAGAAAAGTGGCAATGAGCCGAAGAGCTCGCTCATATGCTCGCTAGAAGGTAGAAGAAGTGGGATCTTCTTTGACACCTTCTCCAACTTAGAATTTCCTAAGATTCTCTAGGCACCGAGTGCCACTCAGCTTTCCTGCACACCTCCTAAGACACATCCGCAACGCAAACTCCACACTGAAACATCCCCATTGGCTGTAACTAGACAGGGAGTACTGAGAAACCAATATCGTTCGGACTGTTGGCGTGTTTGGGGTCGGAATGCAGTGTATTGCATGTTGCAGCACCTTCCCGAGAAATCGCGCTTCGATAATATGAGGGAATATCGGTGTATCTAGTCGCAATCAATCTGTCCAATTATCAAGATTTGCGACAACCCAGGCTCTGGGAGTTTGCGTGGGAGCAAATGGAATATTCTATAAAAAGGTGTTTGAGTCGATCACAATCCAGTGATTAGTTAGTGGAACGGATACCCTGCTCTCAGCTGGATCACGCGAGGCGCGGTTAAGGACACGGCGTTCACCTTTCGGCCGCTACAGAGGAAGGACGATCTCAACGGCACGTCCGACCCTGCGATTTGATTCCAAGTGTTTGGGGAACACTTGTTCCTGGAGATTGCTGCCTGTTGGGAAATGTTCCATTGGTGCACATTCCTACGGACTCCGAAACATATTGCTTGATGGTACAAAGAAACCATCACCGAATGTCTCCTACTGAGGGGGATGAATGCCTGATATCCCAACTAGGCGGCAAGATTCTGAACTTCCACCGAGGCTTAGGGGTCAGCTATTCTTGAGACCCCAAAGTAAAGCCTCCCCAACTCCTTCTCTTGGGCTATATAAGGTCTCCTCTTCCCGGATTGCGGTTCATTGCAATTTACTTCAAGTCACCAAATCATTCAAACTCCCTCGCTTGAACTACAACGACATCGCAAACACTTCCGGAACCATGTACAAGAAACTCATCATGCTTCTCTTGACATCTATCGCTCTCGCAGCGCCCCTCCCGGGTATGCCTACATTCAATTCTCAATCACTCTTCTACATCAAAAGTCTAACACTGATATGAAGGTAACTCGGATGTCGTCGCCCTTGGAAAACGGAATGATGGCGTAGACATCTTTCATTCTCTCTGCTTGGAAGACGATGAAGCGTGCGGGTTTAAAGAAAAGCGTACTGATAGTACTGGAATTGTCTTGCCTCCTTGTTTGGACGGCGAGGAATGCTGGAGCCAAGAAGGAGGAGCAAAGGGCAAGCGTACTGACGGCGTGGGTATCGTTTTGCCGCCTTGCCTTGAGAACGATGATGAGAACTGCTGAGGGAACCGCCACATTGGGGAAATAATGAAGAATTTGGGGGACTTTGAAATTTATTTGCGATAAAATTATATATAACAACTGCTCTTGATAAAGGGAGGTAATAAAGCTCTCTTGCCCCGCCCCCTTTTTGACTTCCTTTCGTACACCATCCTTCCCACAAAAATGAGAAACTCTTTTCAATATGGTGACTGGAGCTCGTTTCTTCCCATTTTACGATATTGAAATGACTAGATAGCTTGTGCATGTTTCATCTGCTGGGACGCTGAAGAGAAATCTAACCCACCATGCAGCCATTGCCTCAGTGGTATCTTCGAGTTTGAGATCTATTAAATCCATTCTATAGACTTCTCATGTAATTATCCGTCCAGCAGATAGAACGTCTGAGGACATACTAAATGTACAGAGTGTCACTACCTTTCTCCGGGGCTTACTCTGGAAACCCTCCACACGATATCCGCCTTCGAGTTTGTGCAGCAACCGAGGAAGCTTACTAGAAGACTTACCTCTTTTCTGGTAGCACCCAGTGTTATGCTTATTAACGGGGAAGAAGACCCACACTTTTGGATGGGTGCAGACTGAAAAAACATCCGAAGGGTCTGGCATTGTAAGTTTTCATGTTGAAACGTTCTGTGTATCGGGACAGTTACCACGGTGCAAATTTATAACAGCACCATTAGGAGTGACATTGGAGCTATACCTCTTGATGATTAAATGCTCATCAAAATTTCTTTCTTTTCGGATGGTAGTAGGTACGTTTGTAACGGTTTTCTAATGTCTGTCCTTCTCACACAATTGAGGATGCATTTATCTTGTATTTGTCTAGTATCTGTCTCGATACCTGTCCTTAGACATGTCCTGAGACCTGCTTCAGCATGTCTCTTTCTCTTTTTTATATAGAGAATGCTCATCTCCGTTCTCTAGAATCAACGAAGTCCTCATCCCTCCACACCAAACCCTTACAGTTATGAGCCCGGCCTTCACTTATGCTATCAATATACTGCGTTCATTCACCAATCTCTGCTTGTGTTCAGTCTTGGCATCCCACATCAGCGTCATGGACGCCGATACCCTCATCACTAAGGTAACAATCATCCTCAAACGACCTGCACAATGGGAAGCATAACTTGTCCTAAGACGTAGTACTGTGACATAGAGGTAGAAGCAGACGAACTTCAATGCTTCAAGAGCCACAGGCACCAAACCCTTCCGGCTGCAAAGCCGGATTTACAGGGCTTATCAACCTTGACGAATCCAAACAATCGATATTCTCCATGGACTACCAGCTATTCGAATGAGAGCTTGCCGAATACACTGCCAA
This sequence comes from Lindgomyces ingoldianus, assembly GCF_010093535.1. Lineage (NCBI taxonomy): Eukaryota > Fungi > Ascomycota > Dothideomycetes > Pleosporales > Lindgomycetaceae > Lindgomyces > Lindgomyces ingoldianus. The sequence goes on along the minus strand of NW_022985183.1, from coordinate 551,629 downwards.
GAATAAAGCTCTTGGTACACTGAGTGTTATCAAGGATAATCTCTTCCACATCTATGACTGCTTCACTACAGCCGAGAGATTGAGGAAGCTAAAAAGGGGTTCTGCTCCCTCTGAAGCTACACGGAACCGAGAACTCCTGACCAAATACAAAGACTTGTAACAGACCCAGAAGGAGATAGGCTCAAAGGCTTATGTCTATTATATCCATGCTAAACGCGGAGACAAACTTTAATCTTGAGCTCTTATTGGATACTTAGTGGGATATAATTCTACTGAGTCCTATCTGGTATAGATAGCAACAATGGATCGTGTTATTTGAACCCTAGATATGGTCTTTATGCTTGGAACAAGATATGAAGGAGTTAAGGGACTGCCAATCGGTGAAAAGCACAGGAACTTATTGAACTTCTGAATATTCCGGATACTGAGGAATTTAGTAATGAGATTAATTTAAAATGATCGGTAACCCATAAAGCAGGGATGTTCATGGCAACAGTCCACCCAACCCATCTGTTGTCCGCCTGTGCTGTCTTTCAATATTAAACTTAGCAATTAGTTCTCGATAGAACTCAGGATCTTCCCATTCATGACAATCAAGTGTGCCCAGATTCGCATATCCACGTCACTATACGAGAATAAAAAATCATTAGTTATCTTGTGAAGCTGTCTCTTCCAGTCTACAAGGCGGAAGAGCTCGAAAAGACCACGTGATAAGACAGTTTAACTGTGAATGTTTTATCGATTAGCAATATCAAGTGCGGATGCTCTGCATTTCACTTCGTTAGTTAGGAATGGAAAGTACATATCATACGTGGCGGCAAAATATGAGCATTCTTCCAAACCGTTTTCAATATAGGGCTGAAGCTTTAGTAGTTGTTCCTTAGCCCTATCAGTTAGTTGACCACCCTACCAATATCAACGCGCTTCTACGCACAATTACTCAACAACAACACAAGATAATAGAATGCATTTCTGTAGACCAAACCTGGAAATTCCGTGCTTTTTTTTATTTTATAGAAATCTAAAAGCTAAAGGCTGAGAAGAAATGTTAGCAAGACGAAGGGGGCTACACACAACAACTCAAAGCTTCCCTAGACCGTTCTAAGCTCTGTCTCATATCTTAACCCTCCTGTCCACACTACTATCGTCTCCGCTGGATGAGCAGATGCCTCTAGATTCCTGCTGTGAAACCCTGCGTATCCTAGGACATGTTAGAGAACGAAGCCCCTTCCGTGAGTCTAGTAGGGACAGAATAAAACTAAAACCATGCCCAGCACGGCCTCGCACCACTTCTCTCACAGACCAAAAGAAGTTGGCACATTGCAGTTGAAATCAAGCGATGAGACAGCAGTATCACAGTACAAGTCTACATTTACATTCCCCCCTCCTCCTCCGAACTATACCCCACCCTCAATTCACCCGGGAACCTCTCCCTAGGCCTGGTCGGCCTTAATAAGAGACTCCCACTCCTCAAACATCACCCAATCACCCCCGAAATCTAGCTTTGGGCGAGCTAGATTTCGAGACTCACTGAGTTTGGGCTGTTCCGGCCCGAAATTGCTCATTATATGCGTAAAATCTCGACGCCAGAAGCCACGGACACCTAACAGACCTAGGGAGAAAGAATTTTTAGTATGTATTCCACAAGTTAATATACAACAAGCAATAATTAGAACGCAGTCCCATGGTTGTAATTACTCGTACCAAGATCAGGCCCAAAGTTCCACAGCATAGAGTCCGGAATGAAAAGCGCAGACAGATCAGCATCGCTACCCATGCTCAAGTCAAACTGGGTGAAGTCGAAGTTGGGGTCGAAGCCAGCAGGCGGAATCGCCATCATCTCTGGTTGCTGTGGGCCCATAGCTGGATTGCTGTACCAGCCCTGCGGCATCGACTGCTGTGGTGGTTGAATCGCTGCGGGTTGAGACTGGGTTGAAGGAGTGGAGGCACTGCTGCCCATTGCGACTTCCGAGAGGAGGTGGAGGGGTGTTTGGTTCGCTGAGCTCTGCCTAGGGCGCTTGTTACTAGGCTTGCTCTCGGAACGGCGCTGTTCGTCTCGAATTTCCGTGGTGTCGATCTTCTGAGTGCCCTCTTTAATTTGCGCGAACCGCTCTTGCAGCCGCTTGGCTACGAAGTAGAACTTGCCGTGAGGGCTCTGTGCGTCGCGAGAGACGATTGCGTTGAACATATTAACCAACTTTTCAGTATAGGATTCAATTCCCAAGTGCTCCTTCTTTATGATAGTACCAACTTCGCCGGCCGAAGTGACGGACACCCACATCTTCATTAAACACACAATAGCATATATTGCGCGCACACCTATAGTTCATTGTGAGAAGCAAATTCGACCAGAAGCTGTCATGAACTCACAGAAAATGACTGGAAGAGTCAGGAGGATATCAAAAGGGACGCTTAGAATAGTATCTAGAATCCCATGGGTCGCAGTCAAACACTCGCCTAGAGCACTGATATGGGCTGGCCCGATAGCATCTTTCTTGGTGACACCAGAGGCAAAAGACTCGGAAGGAAAGGGTGGTTGGAAGTCGGCGACGCTTTGGTTGTGGTGAAGTGCGATTTCATGAACGTAAAGGTTTGTGACATGCTCGGCGAGTCGCAATGCAGCTGCGTATAGTTAGTGATAATCATCGTGAGGCAGCACGAAGAGCACTTTACGGTCGACCTGGTCCATCTGTGCATCTTGGTCCCTCAGTTGCTGAAGTTCGTTCTCAAAGATCTTCAAGGCATAGATGACCTTAGGCTCAGAGATAGACACCTCAACCGAGGGATCATCCATGCAGAACTGCACAGAGATATTTTCGCCAATATGGGCCATCTTGATGTGCTGGAGCAGAATTTTATCCGAAGGAAGTGCTTCGGTAGAGGTTTCGAGGATATTTACACTCTCCTCCATGTATTTTGTCCAACGAAGGAGAATGGGGCGCCGGAGGACCATTGTGATGCTCATGCAGAGGTAATAGCATACCAGGAATGTTCGTCGCGCTTCAATGCTACTAGCGTTAGGATGGCATCGACGAAAAGGGCCAACGGCAAGCTTCATGACATTTGGGGTTGCCGGTCTTCCAAGTCCGAGATCAAGGGCCATAACCGCGGCACAATTAACCATCATGTAGAAATTGTGCTGCTCGTAGTGCATTGGTGGGCGGTACCTGAGTAATATCAGTTTTGATCAAGTTAGGTGTTGCGCTCATGCCAGGCAGACTTACCATAAGACGCCCAATTGCAACGCCTGCACAATCTCCAGCGACTTCTCACCATTTCGCCAGATGATATCAGCAAATTGATCTTTCAACAGCTTCGTGAGCTCCCTCTGTACATCCTGAGGTACCAGCTGCTCAGCACTTCCATGAGATGAACCTGCCAGGATAGCTAAGAAGAGCAGTGGTTTCTTATCGCGAACTTCGCGGGCCGTAATTCCAGGGGAGAGCGGAACTGCGGGAAAGTGAGGGCAAATCTCCTGTACGTAGCGATTAAAGATGCGCTCGGCAGTATTGGATGTCATGAGACTATCGATTAGAGCATTGATGTAGGAATGATCTGCCTGTATCCCTTTCTTGTTTGTACGCTTCATCTCAGGGTGTTCAGCTAGGTCGCGATGGATGGCATCCATATCCTCCGGGATAGTCTGAATACGTGAGGATTCGAAGTCTTCGCCATGTAATGTACTCACAGGGTGTCCACCTCCATCACCGAGTCTCCTTCGCTTCGGATCTGGCCCTCGGTGTGTCTGTGCAGGCCCATAGCCTGGTGGTGCGTCTTGGGAGCGGCTGGGGAGGTGTGACCACTCATGTCTGATCATGCCCACTCCATAAGTGCCTTCGTCGCGAGGGTGCGGGGGAAAGCCGCCAGGAGCGGGATCGTACTGTTGTATACCAGCCAGAGAAGAGGACCCCTCAGTGGCGGGGCCCCCCTTCTGTGCGTGCAGTGTCGCAGTCAAGGCATCAATCTTGCGCTCGAGTTCTGCGACACGACTATCGGCCTTCTTCTGCCTCTTCCTCGTGGGTGGGGTAGTTACACTGATCAACTTTCAGTAGGCGAGCATAGAGAGATGATTCTAGAAGTACCCACCATGGCCGTTTCGCTTTTTCGCAGCGTTTACATGGCTGGTCTGGTCGTTGTTGATCGCAGCGGACCTTGTATGATGTCAGTGAGTGGTGAATGCAACTACAAAGGCGACTTGCCTTCAGACCTCGACAGGAATCGCAGGCTCTTGCACGCTTGAGGTCTCCTGGAGACTTGGCTGAGCCGGGAGTGTCATGGGTACTATGAAAGGTCAGTCAACTGAGCATGACGCGGACCTCGGCTAGTGGTGAATGCCGCTGCGATGGAGACACGTACCCCTCGTGGTCGACATCGGAGTCGTCATGCTCGTCAGAGGGGCCCTCGAGACCAGCTGGAGAGGTCTGCTCGAGAGCGGGATCGAGGTTGCTCGGCGGGGGAGCTTGGGCGAGATGTGGGGGCTGCGAGTGCGTGGTGGCGGGGAGATAGTATGGTTGATGGGTGCCGGCATTGTTCTGTAACGCGGGGCCTACTGGGTACGATTGCGAAAGGGTTCGCGGTGGAAGCGACGAGGCGTATTGTAGACGAGGGTCTATGGGGTCGGCCATGGCTGCTGCGTGCTCGGAGTCGAAGTTGTCGTCGGCGTCGGTGGCTGTCATGTCCGTCAGGCGCGGTGTTTTGTCCTGGAGAGACCAGGGGCTTGGCGCAGGCATCAAGGCAGACGGGCCTTATATCGCCGCCACCGACGTGAGAACAGGACAATGAAGAGAAACGCCCAGTGCCAGGTGCGAAGGCAGATGCACGGCGGTGAGTTCAGGGGTTTGGTAAGGTGGTGACCAAGTATCAGTTCTACGCCGTCAGGAAGGTCCAGACAAGGCCCTTTCTTACTGTTACTCAAGTGTTCCTCCTCTATTTACTCCTCATTGGCTCTCGACGAACCTCTCTCACACAGTGAACTGCAGGCTTGCACTGAAAACAACAGATTGTAGGTTTCCAAAGTTGAGACCACTACCTCGGGCGAACTTCCTTTCCACACTCGCCCATATTCTATCCCTAGACAAGCATCACTGCCTGTTCACGTTGTCTCATAGCCCCAAGGTGGCTGCTAACTTGCTGTGTGTCGATACCAATGGTTCCCATCATAACTTCCCCATTAACACCCTCCATTCATTCATCCGTAACAACACTCCTTGCTCGCGACGCAGATAAGCATTGGACGAAATCTAGCTAAAGTACTCCACGTCGTACCATGGAACCCCAATCAATCAATCTCTTCTCTCTGAAATTAGCACACACGAACCTCTTTTCGGAGACACATAACGTGCTACATTGAGCTCCAGCTACGATGCTCACCCAGAGCTAACAGGTGGAATGATGGCGACCTCATCCCCTTCCTTAATCATCAGGTTCAAATGCGGCGCCTCATCGCCGTCGATATCAATATACTCCAGGTTCACCGTAACAGCACAGCTGCTCAAGACCTTCTCGCCGATGCCAGGGTACGACTGCTCGAGTTTACCGAACAGGTAACGCGCCTTCACTGGGGCGGGCATATGTTCGGTCGACTTCCCGGTGAACGTCGAAGCGGCTGCAAAATACAGGATTGAGAAGTGTCCAGGTGGCAGCTTGCTAGACGCCATGTCGCCGGTTCTGGGAGGAATATTAGCTGCCCGATGCGATTCCAACGTGTTGAAACTACGAAACAGAAGGATTCTAGTCAGATATCAAAAATGTCTCCGCAACCAACGCCGGAACGCTGCTCAGATAATACATGCTATAATTAAGAAATCATCACCTAGAAAGAAGCTGAAAGAGCATGAGAGCATACGGGCTTACCCTGTTACTTTGTTGTAGGTTGTCGAGCCATTCTGGAGGCAGTGGAGGATGGGCGATGATGAGATTTCTCGTGCCAAGCATCGGAGGCTTCGCTGCCGATGTCCAGAACTTTTTTTGATTCCTGAGCTGCACTCTACAAGATCCACCTCGGAGCTCCAAAGACCGACGAAGAGGCATGCTATATCCTCGACCAGCTTCTACGCCCTTTGCAGACGTCTGTTGGAGTTGTCGTATTCGAATTGCTGGTCAGCAGCGCGGCCTTTCTGAAATTGTGACAGCTCGACATCTCTCACCCTTCATACCAGGATCCCGCCCTAAGTTTCGATTGAATGCGTTGGGCTTGCAAGCATTGACGCGACAATCGTTTCATGCATCCCAATTCGTGAGCGGATTTCATATCTTATCGTGCCTTCCAACCTATACTGATCCCACTCAGCGCCCTCGAGCTTCAGTTGTAGCTGCGACGACTGACCCCTCTTCACTCTCCACTCCCGATTCCCTTCCCCTCCATGCCCGCACAAGCCCAACTCGGAAGGCGTTGCAAAGGTGGCAGGATGAATATGGCGGACCGAATGAAGACGACCTCAGAGCCTTCCCGAACCATCCGGCGTCTGGAGAAACATCGAACAACCTGGCAAGGATGAACTTCCCAGGCAAGTCTGATGATGATTTCAATGAACCTTTTGACAACGATGAGGATGAAATGATCACCATCGGCCTCTTCCTTAAGCCTGGTGATGTTGTCGAGTTGAGGTACTTTGCTACACACTCCTCTGCCAACATAGTTGCTAAACGCTATAAGAATGCAATCACGCGAGCCTGTTCTCGCCGCCTTCGTTCAAGATCTTCAAAGTGTGTCCCAATTTTATACAGCCACTGGGAAATGGTGCCATACCAATTTGCAAAACATACGATTCGCTATTCCTGGCTGCATTGATCCGGCATTGGTCAAACCCATCATCCCATACTTGCCTACCAAGTTGGACACCCTCGACATCAAACGGGCTATGCATGTGCCGCTGGCTTTAGGCGCCCCTGTGTTGAGTATCCTTGAACGGCTGACCAACCAATCCGAAGACATATACCGAGGAAACGCTCATGTCCTAGACAGCGCCTACTCAACTCTTGCCGATCAGACACGTACGCGGATGATGACCTTGACCCAGATTGCCAAGACTCTACTTGGACGCAATGATCCGGCCTGGAAACCCTCTCCGCCGGCACTTCTTGCAGTTCGCAAGGCATTAATGCACAACGAGTTCCGCTTTAGATCCGACTATCGTAGCCAACGTTTGACCAATGTTTTCGCCATTAGACCAAAAGGTGAAGTTGAAGTCATCGAGGCCGTTCGGGACTGGGTGCGGCAATATCTCGAGCACGAGGCTCAACGAACGACCCAGACTATCCCTAATTCCTCATTCAAGGCACAAAATCCGCCCGAGGCGGTAACTTACATAGCTCAGTTCATCGAAAAGGCCCGTCGTCTGATTGCCCGGAGCCGTGAGCTGCGAGATCCTCTTGAAGGATTTGTCGGCCCCTGCAAAGCCCGACTTGCGCACAAAGAGAAGTCGCCCGCGATGCACATCACATGGGGTGAGGAGTTTAGCACCACAGATAAGCAAATCATCACCTTTCTCCAGGCCTGGGTGTTGATGATGCAGTTCCACAATATTCCCAGTTTGCAGTCTGCCGGTGTAGCACTCCTCCAGGCAACTGGATGCTACGAAAAATACAATAAGTTTAGAGACAGACTCGACAAGATGAATATGAGCACTGGTCATTTGTTCCTGCAAGAGATTGGAGTCATCACACCGTATGAAAATAGGATACTCCACGACGAGTCACTCATGCTGCCTACTGTCCGTCTATCCCGTAACCTAGAACTTCTCACCACCAAAGCAGAGTTGACCCGACGACAACCGGACTTCCGCGACTCCATGGCAGAACTGCGCCGGGACTGGGGTGCAATGAATGTGTACTGTATCGATAATCCTGGTTCTAAAGAAATAGACGACGGTCTTTCTATAGAGAAAGTCCAGGGGAAGAAGTCCGATTACTGGATCCATGTTCATATTGCGAATCCGACGGCCTTTTTCGATAAAACTCATGTGTTGTCGGGCCTCGCGGCGCACATGACTGAGAGTGTGTATGTCCCCGAGCGGTCGTTTCCCATGCTGCCTACATGGGTCACGCAAAACTATTTCAGTCTTGATCGCAATCGGCCAGTACTCACATTCAGCACGAGAGTAGACTTAGCCGGGAATATTTTAGAGACTAAGATCCAACCAGGTATCATTAGGCAGGTTATACATGTCTCGCCGGTGGAGGTAGCCGAAATCCTCGGGGAGCAACCACTCGCCTCCGTCCGGACATTCGTTGTGGGTGGAGAGATTCCAGATTCGTACAAGACTCAGCCGCGCAAACAACTTCCCCCTAGCCAGGTCCAGGAACTACGAGACTTCTACACCGTTGCCCGTTCTCTATGGGAGAGGCGTAAGGCAGCCGGTGGAATCCGTGGCGCAACAATGCTCGCTGAGCCTCATGTTTTCGCCAAACCGGGGCGGAAAGGGTTAGATTGGGCTCCACCATCTACTGATAGGGCTCGATACATTCATGGTGACCCCATCATTGAGTTGAGGAGTCAGTTAGGCCGACGGACTCTTAACCAGGACCTTGACGCGACCAACATCACGGAGGAAATGATGATACTCGCCGGTCATGCAGCTGCCTCTTGGTGTGCAGTGCGAGGTATTCCCGTCATGTTCAGGGGAACAATTGAAATGCCCAGGCGACCCGGTGTTTTGTCTCTGGATGAATTCAAAGAAAAAATTCTGCAACCTTATTTGGATAGAGATGCCGAAATTTCTCCCCTACTATTACTCCAATACCTGCAAGCCGTTGGTCGGGCCATAACGCATACTTCGCCCATAGTGCATAAAATGATTGGAGTTGAGAGCTATCTCAAGATCACGAGTCCTCTACGGCGATTCAGTGATATGATCTCACATTGGCAGATTGAAGCTGCTCTCCGACACGAAGCTCGAACTGGGAAGAAATTCAGCGCCGACGAAGTTCAAAACGCTGCCCGACCAATCCTCCCATTTTCCCATCGACAAGTGCAAGAGTCCATCATTACTCTCTCGCCAAGAGAGAACCTCATTACGAAAACCAAAAAAATCTCCAACTTGTTTTGGGCAACACAGGCATTCATGCGAGCGTTCTACTTCAAAGAAGCAGAGCTTCCCAAAACCTTCAAAGTCTGGGTGAAGAAGACGAAGGAGAATTTTCTCATGGTAGAGACTATTATAATCGAATTAGGGGTTACGGTTCACTTGGAGAGGCTGAATGAAGATATGCGCGTTGGTGACGAGTGGGAAGTTGAGATTTATTTTGTTAGTGCCTTCCTCAAAGAGATTTTTGCACGGCCAATTCGGCTTGTGGAACGACCGACCTGGACGCTATCCTAGAGAGCTCGAGCAGGTCCGAGAAAGTTGTTAGTATCTGGCGTTGGGCAGGTACAAGCTATTGTACTATAAAGCTCTTACCAGCAATTGCCATTGCATTCGAAGATGGTAGGGCAGAGCTTCGTGTGGCTTTGGCCTTCTTTCTGTTCTTCAGTAGCTCCAAGGCTTCCACCACGTCGCGTATTGCGTGCGACATCAGTCGAGGTGGCGTTAGTTGTGGTGCTAAGACAATACCGCATTACGTTTAACACTAAGGGGGAACGATCTGGAATTGTCATTCGTTCCATCACGGTGAGAACGAGGGGTTCAGTGTGACACGACAGGAGCGGTCTACAAGCCATCGCTCAGATCCTAATCAGCAGATCCATGAATTCTATACCACAAGAAGCACGAGTACCGGCCACCATTTCCTTGCAGGCAAAGGGTCAACGAAGGTTCGAAGCGGAAAGGGGAATGAGGCTTTAAAAATGTTCACAGCCCTTTAATGGGTGTTGGGGATTGGCAGAGGAGTCTCAACACGAGCCAAATGCAACCTCCAGCCTACTGCAAGCCACCAGTGGCTCTAACTATGAAGGCGATCCAAGCAAGATATACCTGCTAAGACCTCTCCCGTCCGCCAACTCAGACGGGATGCCGTGATTGTTCATGAAGCGAGAAAAGCAATTCATTGCCAGGCGCAGCAATAGAATGCCAGCAAGGCCATTCGACACGGCGGCATTGGAGGCCGAAAAGCTTGGAAAGAAGTGCCAAAGGATCGGCCCGCCTTGCTGGTAAAGTGCCAGATCTTTGTATCATGTATCGCTCCGACCCGGTTACCGGGCCACTTCACCTGCTTCCACTCTGTAGGCCTTGAACTTGGCGATATTCCCTCGTGCAACTTTACCACGGTTTTCTGACAAAGGCCACACCCTAGCTGCAATGCACCGCGACCGATCTGGAAGTCCAAAGCCCGGTGAGAACCCAGTATGCCTGATAGATGTTCATTCCTCGGCGCCTCTATCCCACGTCTTACTGAGCCTTCCTTCTAGCTGAAGAGTGAGGCTTAAGTGCAGTTTTCACTAATTACAGAATTTTAGGGTAGGTGGCCATCTCATAAAGTGGGACCTTTCGAAAACCAGAGCTCACTTCGGAGAGGTCAAGTGCAACGGTTTCAAACGTACTTTGCGCACTTGGAGAACTGATATAAAACTCTCTCTTATCTAGGTCGCGTGTTTCCGACGGTCAGCACACCGCGACGCGCCGTTAGCGACTCGACTCTTCAGTTATTCTTTTGACGCTCTGTTTTGATTCTCGCTTCGTTCCAGCTCTAGTCCAGAATGAGTGTTTCAACCAGTGGGTTCAACCAACCTGCGACTGCAGATTCTTCGCCAGAGAATGTCCACGGGGCCGTTGACCAGCCTTCCGCTGTAGCCGAAGGCACCAAGAAGAAACCTCTTTCTCAGCAGCCACGCCAACTGCTTTCGTGCACTAAGTGCCGTGAGCGAAAAGTCAAGGTAAGGATGGTTAGAAGAATAACCCGCAAGGCAATCCCCGCATCACCACCGTTTATCGTCGAATGACCTGACACGATCTGGAAACACAGTGCGATCGTACCAAACCGTGCACATCTTGCTGCGCCCGTGGACAACCTAAGGACTGTCACTTCAAAGTTGCAGAAGGCGGCGACTACGCACCTATCCAACAGTCTTACGAGCTCCGGAAGCTCCGCACCGAGAATATCCAGCTCAAAAACCGACTGCGGCAGAGTAACCTGCCCATTGAGGCCGATGAAGAAGATTTCGACGTCTCGCCAGACTCTCACCTTGCCGAGGTGCCGGTGAGCAAATCTCACAGACGGCGCGCCGCAAGGCAGAGGCGTTTCCAAGGATCCGAATGGTCTGACAGCATATACTTTGGCAGCCCAGCTCTCGCAAACGTCATTACTGAAGTAGGCCTTTTTTAGTTGCACAACAACTCTGCGCTGACAGGTAGATAGTTCGCCAACATTAGCCTCTCTCAAGTGTCTGGGAAGTCCATCACCCATGCCATGCCACGCGGAGCGGACATGTACGCACCACAAGATATTCCCGCATATCCGTTTCCGACCGTGTTTCCTGCGGAGCAGGAGGCCTGCATAACTCGACTTCTACAGTGTCTCCCTGAACCTGTCGAGCTCTCAGCGTATTTGGATTCTTTTCAGGACCGCGTTCAGATTTGTGCATTTCCACACGTCCCAGTAGAGGTCACCAAGAGCGAAGTCGACCGGTTTCTAGGAGATGCCAGGACGAATGTCCAAATCTGTCCGGATATGCTGGCTCTTCTCTTTGCGACCCTCGCCCTCGGCGCTCAGCACTGCGTGTGGGATAAGTACGGCGGAAAGTGGGTAGCTGGGGCTATGGAAAAAGAGTTGAAGAATGGGGACGTTTATAGTAAGAAATGCTCTCAACCCCTATTTGACCAGTTACACTAATAAAAGACGAAGTGGCAGCTTCCATGCAGGCTTTGCGAATGGCCTCTTTTATGAGCAAACCCACCCTTCTTAGCATTCAAGCACTCATTATGATCGGACCCTACCTTACTAATAGTGGACGCTTCCTCGACGCCTGGACGCTCTTTGGAACTACGATTCGACTTGCTCAGTCCATCGGCCTTCACCGCCACCCGAAATACCTCGACCCAGCACCACCTACGGAGAAGGAATGCTCAATACGTCAATCACTCTGGTGGTGGATGCTTCATATGGACCAGCAGTATTCTATGACTCTTGGCCGACCTCTAGGCATCAGTGGGATTGGAGACTGCCCTCCGCCTCATGAACTCACCACGGACCCCACGATCTTGAGGTTTGGCGAATTTGTGCACCGTTTCACGATACTCGCGAGGCAAATACTCAGCAGCGACCGCTTAACCAACACAAAGATCGATGAATTCACGGACCGACTTCGAGCGCTGCTGGATACGATGCCGGAGAATTTACAGTTCAACGAGAGCTGGCTCTGCGAAGACAAGCCAATACCAGACTGGCCTCACGGTCCTATGGCTGCTGGTGAGCTAACGCATCTACTGCTCGGTTCAAGTCTGCTGATCTCAAGCCTAGCTTTCTACTGCAAGATTCATAACTACCTTATCCTCTTGAACCGCCAACGACTAGACAAACAAGAATCCCGCACTTCCGCTCACCAAACACCATCTCCAATAACCAAGACTCCGCCACCCTCGTTTCATTCGGGCAATCACCCTCCTTCGTCACACCCATCGCCAACCTTGTCATCAAAAGCAACGCTTCGCGGCCGTGCGCTCGTCCTCGCCTCTTCCGAAGACCTGCTGACTGCATTTCTTTTCTTTAAGGCACGGGTCTCCGCGGCACTAATTTGCTGGACAATGGGACAACAGGCCTTTAATTCATGCATGATACTTGTTCTCGATGCCCTGGAAACACATGACCTGAGCCGCATTAAGAAGGTGGAGCAGGCGCATGCAATATTCCAAGAACTCCACACGAACGGCGTGCATAAGCTTGCAGGCATAGCAGTCGGCAGAGTGAGCTGGGGGCTGAACCAGCTATTACCATTGAGAGACGAGGTTGGTGTTTCGATGGTGGGCGAATCGGCTGGCCTTGTAAGAGCAGGGCACGAAGGTGACGTTCAAATGCAGGGAGCAGCTGGAAATGAGGTTGCAGACCCAGGTACGCTGCAGGATTCAGTCATGGGCAACACTGGGATGAACCTACTCGAGAACTCGGGGCTCCAAAGTTTCCATCGGGAGGCGTTCACCCCACTCTCATGGGACTGGGCGGGGGACCGTTTACAGGGTGTTAGTCCACTGGAGCGCAAGCAGCAAGAAGAGCAGGATCAGCGAAAACTGTGCGAGCCTCTGAATCCCGGAAGTGAATCCGACGAGGAGTTCAACAATCTGGACAAGGGGTTTTGCACGCTTCAAGAAGTTCGATCCTCGGAAGAGGTACAAGGGTTGCGAAGATCGGCTCTGGGATCGGCACCATTGCGATTCGCGACCGCCTGTCCAGCGCCGTCACAGGCACAGAGTCAGCCGCAGGGCCTGGTATCTCCGATATCGCCTTTGTCGTCAACGACCCTGATGCAACAACCTCAACATCAATTCCAGGGGATAGGTGTGGGGTTGCATCAGCAGCTGTCCCCTCATCCTCGACACCACTCATATCCCTCATTACACCAGCACATCCCTCCACGGCCGGTTCCCCACTCCTCTCCACAGTCGAACAATCCGACCCTGTATTCACAAAGCCAACCATCCCCTGTCTCTACGTTATCCCACTGCTCTCCTTCGCCGGCACTTCGCTCGTCGCAAATACGATCGGGAACATTGTCTCATCAACAACCATGCCATGTGACCAATGCCAATAATGCTAGCGTGCACCCATCCTGGGCGGCCCGTCCCGCGCCCCCAATTTCGCGCTTGTCAGAGCCTGAAGTATTCTTCGCACAAGTGCCTGCGCCGGCGCGAGTGCAAGATATCCCTGCACAGCACATTCAACAAAGCCCAAATCCAACGTATCCGTTCCCGTTTTCTTATCACATGGTAGCTACCGGTAGCAGAGCTAAGGCTAACGTGGCAACAACTGCTGTCACACAAGCTGGTCTAGATCAAATGGACACTAGCGGATGGAGGAGATAGGTTAGTAGTAGAAGGAGCGGTACTGGATATGTCATTTTCTCATTTCATCTCCCCGATTCGATTCGATTCACCTTCCCGTTGAGTACCAGACGGTTCCTCTCGAGAAGCCACAACCTGGATATGGAAATACATGTTTTAGTTTCATGTGTATATCTCAGGATCCTGCACATACAGTTTCCTTTCATTCTCTTCTGTACGAGTCCGGGTTGTCAACAAATGGGTAGCATATTTAGAGGATTTGGCATGGCACGGTACGGTATAGCATTATGGAGGATACCCCCCAAATATTCGCGAGACACGGCTTTCACGGTTGTATTTCGAGTACTTTTCATAGCACTCTGCTGTCTCTCTTCCCCTCTCTTCGCTCTCGCTTACGCATAGTAAGCACTACTTAATTGAAAGTGCGTAAAAACAAGATTGTGTTTTTTTTGTGTGCCTGTCCACGTAGTCTTCTGTCAATGGCATGATCACAGAAATCGTTACCTCTATCCCCCATCCAGCCTGCCTCTCATACCCTCCACGTCGCCTCCCGTCACGTAAATGAAACCTGAAAGGTTGCTCATATCGCATGTCTGCCTGTTACCTCACAAGTAGCAAAATTTCATGTGCGGCACCACATTTACGCAACCCACTTCTATCCAGCCTCTGGATTTTCCAGTCAGTTGGCTGGAGCTCCAAGTCCCCAAAATTGTGGAGCATATGCACGCCAATCCTATCGGTTCCGGGGCGCTGGGTGACAGGCGTTCTAATTCCGTTGGTGGGTTGGTGGTTTCGTAGGCAGAGGTTGCTAGGAGTCTAGACCTTTCTGCTCGAAAGCAATCAGAGCAACTGTCGGTGAGATTGCACGACATTCCACGACAGTAGGGTGAGGTTGTGCGCTATATTTACAGGGTATTAACACGGGTGATGGCTAAAGGGTGGCGCGTAATAGAGGGAGCCTTGCGGCTTGGAAATTTGTGGATGAAAGGTGGAGCCAAAGAAGAAGGGATTTGGGAGTAGAGAATTAAGAGTTCGAGATTGAGGCTTGGGGATTCAGCCACTAATATCAATGGCTTGGATCGTCGCATTCGGAATAAATTGTTCTGTGAACTGATAGGGCCGCTCTCCGTAGATCTTGTCCACAAAAGCAGGTAGATTGCCATGGGATTCAGATTCAGCCTTCAGAGTTTGGCGGGCTGAAAATAGCTCTAGATTCTAAAACCAACCCATCTAACAGCAAGCCTTAAGCAATACTTCCGGATCCGGTCATCGTTCTGTCCGCCTCCCGCCTGGTTTTAACAGCGAAATAAATTGAGTCTTTCATTTCTAAGGTTGCAGATCTAATCGTATTTTGAGATGCAGTCAACGATTGGGCCCGCACGATACGACCTAGCAAAATTTGTTTTCCTTTGATCTCATCTCCACCCATCTATCAATTTCTTACTATTTCCTATTCCTGCAAAGACAGGCACCAACTTCTTTTATGTACCTCACTCGCTACAAAACGCCCTTTTCTTAGTCGGTCGCCGGTGAGCTGGTACTTTCGTACGCCCGCGCCGCAGCCGCTTGAAGTACCATTCCACTGGCGCTTTCACGCTTGTCCAACGTGGTGGCTTTGTGCGCCGTAGTCACGTTTTACTTTGGAGTCGGGATCCAACGGCATGTTCCTATCCTACCGCCCGACACAGTCTGACAGGCTGCGCCAGCCAGGTTTCGGCATCTTCGGCATGGAATGTGCGCCGGATTACTATACCATCGGTTGCGCCACCGCACTTCCGGTCTGCGAGCAAGCATGACCGGGACCGCGGGTAGGCTTAGTTCAGTTTTGCTTCTTGAAGATTTCAGAGCTAGCTAAAGTTGGATTGGACTTTGTTGACTCAATACCGGTATCAATGTTTCTTGTTACTCATAGCCCCAGGACTGATTGGCAACCAGCCCTCGACCTAAATCGGATATGCGTTATATTAATCTTAGAACGTACTAGATCAAATCTGAGATAGATAGGTATATCCTTGGCGTGTCAGTAGTAGCTTGACCCGTGTCCGAAAAATGTTGGACGGCAGATGTATACGAATGACAGTCAGGAGGAAATGTCATTCACGTTTTTGCTTTTAATGGCTGGGATCATAGAAGGGCTGAAGAGAATTAGCGAGAGGTTATCCGCACCTAATTATTGTTTTTATCGTCTTCACTCCAAACATACTATCACACACTTAAGTTTGTATGATCCTTTAAGATATTCAAACTTATCTTTAGCTTCTCATCTCAATTTTCTCGCAGTTATTTCTCAATCCATCTTGAATATTTTTCCCTTTCCGCGCAACCACTTCTCCCTCCCATCTGCCTCAATCCAACTTCACAGCCTACAGAACAGCCCAAATCAGGCCCTGTGCACCTCCCGAGAACCAGCCCAAGCCGACCGTGCTTGGCCTGCTGCCCGTACATGTAGCTCTAGTCCCACTCCACTCCCCCAGCCGGCAAGCGGCCGTATCGATCGTGGCTTGGTGTAGCTGTAACGGCCCGAAATCGCTGCAGCATATGCATGTACTTGGTGGAAGTAGATGCATTTCCCCGTGGGCATATTTTTGGCGTTGAGAGCGGAAGGATAGCGCACGGGATAGACATAGGATCTGTATGAGAAATATAAGCTGGTTCGATGTATGACATATCGGGTGGACATGGTGGGGGTTACTCCAATCTGTGAGCCTATGTGCGATAAATCGAATCTCGTGTCTGGGACGTAAGGGCTCGTGTTTGAGCTACGATAGAGTCGCTGGGGCTTTGTCTCGCATGTTGAATAGTGTCTCTCACTAACATAAAGCCTTGTAGGATCGGCGCTAGTAAGTGTTTTGCTCTCTGTAAGGCTTCCAAAAACATACACCGCGAGAGTTTTTCAGCACTTCCCTGTTCTTGCAAGTCTCGTAACCCCCAATGGGTCTTCTTCTGGTACTTGAAGAATAGGAGGAAGCCCCTCAGGCGCTTGTCAAACAGGATTGGAAGACTCTGGGATGCTGTATACTGGCAAGATTTGAATATGACGCAGACCTTTTAAACTGCAGCATGGAGTTAGTTCGTAGTTCCCTAAAGATGTCATCAAAACCGGAATATTCACAGAAAATCAAGAAGACAGAGAGACACTTACTAGCACCCTCTAATAGTCAATGCGCTCTCCATTTCTCTCTACACCCTCTGGCGTTTTCATACAACTTGCAGTCGGATTTATTGAATTTGGCCATCTCTGGTGATTTCAATCCTGTCTTGACGACGACTAAATGTTTGCAGGAAATAGAAATGTCTACGGAGGTACGATAGGCCTTTGAGATGCCTGGAGAGTGGCAACCCTGCTTACCGTTTATGAATGCACGTGCCTCTACCCCAGTTCCTGGGAGGATATGTAGCAGGATCAGGGTCGTAGGTGGGAACCAAGAGGAGCATTAAGTCAGCAGAAGATGGCACGGAGGGGAGGCATGCCTTTGGAGTTCATGAGATTGGGTTTTGGTTCATAGAGTGAGACGTCAGAGGCCAAGACGGGTTGAACGAGTTCTGCGGCGGGAGATGCAGTAGATTAGGCCGATTTTCCTCCACAAGGGATTTATGAAAACATTCGCAAGACAGCAAAGCTTAGCGCATAAACCCACGGTCTCCCAAAGAAGCGTTGCCATTCACTCCCTGATTACGTCTGAAGACCAAAACACTATCCCACAACACCCTGGTACTTCACCCTTGCTTAAGTATTTCTGACTCAAATTATTTATATAAGGGCTGTAATTTCCAGTTTTCTCGTCCAGTGGAGATGGGCTCCCACTGGACATACACCACTGCCAGACCACGCCTCGTTTGCTTTATGGCGCAAATTCGTGTTGACACCAAACTTACTGACAAGTGAACCTAGGATATTGTGTGTATATCTATTCTTTTTTGGTATATCAAGGCCTTGGGTTCGATACTTGGTGGTGGCGTTGAATTTTTCTTTTCTTTTGGCCGCTCCAGATTAATTTTGTTGTGAAGGTACTAGGTTGCGAGAGTAGAGTTTTTTGCATGCTACGGAGGTATAAAAACGACGAGGACTGATGTTTATTTGACACATGTATGTTTCCTTACGCAATACGGGTTTTTGCACCAGCAGTTGCAATATACAGTTGACTTATACAGTTAGGCGAATCTCTCCGCAGCAATCCCAGCCTGCTTGCGCCTCTCAAATAAGCTCACTACACCTACATATCGGCCACACCCACTTAGCTTACCCTTCAGTTTGCGCTCCATCTCATTAAGCACTTGCTACCATTTCCTTAGGGGGCTAGACACATCCCATTTTTTGCCGTGGAGAAAGAACACGACAACAGCAACCCGCCGCCTGTGTGTGCCAACCATCACCAACCTAAAAGCTAACTTGTACAGTAACTGACAGACAGACGCAAAGCAACTTCCTCCAACACTACCTCCACTTATTCAACTATCTCCGCTAGCGTTCTGCCTCCTCTCCGGCAAGCCTGGTCTTACAGAAACCAGTGCCCTCAGCACTGCTAACAACGCGACGAATATTCCCCAACAAATCCGCACCTTATACCCTAAATGTACGCCTTCATTTGCCTTCCTGCGGTCGGTGACTACGAAGCCTCTCCACACATCTATAACTCCCGATTCCACCGATAAACGTTCATTATTCATACACCTCGCGACTTCTCAACAGGCAATCCCAAGAGATTCACGCAAACTCAGATATATTGCGATATCACTTGGGCTCTGTCAAGGAAGTGGCCATAACATACAGGTCGCACGCAAGTAGTGCGGTGCGCGATAACCAGCGATAATGGACGTAGAATTGCCTCAGTTTTTGAGAGAAAGCGCAAAGATGTACTCCCACAAACTACGCCTCGTGACAGAGCATAGTGAGCAGGATATTGGCAAGCAGGCTCATCTTATCAAGCCATTATGAAATCGTAGAGCTCTGTGCGACCCATATCCCCTAGCCAGCTTTTTCGATCTGAAGAGCATTCTTAGGTACTTGTGAATTTCGAACAAACAACTTCCAACGTTGTTTTTGGATCAGACGATTTTTAGAAGGCTAGCACACGCTTACATATCGTACGCCATGAGATTCGGTACTGAAGACGCAAAAAAATACCCTAATGTTCGTACCTTGGACTTAGTAACAGACGAGTGGCCAAGGTTTTAGACCAGCGGAATAGCATTGGTTTGCGCTTGGTAGAGTTTTTAGACGAACAGAAACACATGGCCTTGCCGTGGCAGTATTTCCAGACCGCAGAACGAGTTCGAAGTTCGAAGTTGTTGGTGTTTAGATCATAGACCCGCATAGATTATCCCTGAGCGGCTTTTGAACAGACCGATGGGCGTGCTTGCGGTCCTCTGGCGCAACATCTTAGAAAGACCAGCAACCGAACACGCTGAATCCTTGCGCAAGTTTTAGTTCGGCGCAGAGACATAGCCAATCCGTCTAAAAGAATTTTAAGGAGTAGTAGCCATATTGCAGATACGCCGGTTGATTTTAAGAACCGGAGAGGTAGAGAGCGAAGAACGGAAATTGAGGGAAGTGAGAGGGGATTTATATGCCCGTAGGGAGGCCGAAAAAGCGCATGAGAATTGATGCAGAAGAGAAGGATGGGACATAAAAGTACAGAACATAATATTTTAGACAGCCTCGAAGATACAAGGAAATATTTCACACTAAGTATATCAGAAATACATATATGACGAAGAGAAAGCGTCTGCACGAAATAAAACATTACCCATTACCCATACCTCATTACCCAATACCAGTTACCCACCCGCCCCCGCCCTCCCCATCCCCTCCTTCTCTTCACATCTGCCACCGCCTAACTGTCCCATTCCCGCCCCGGCTCCCACCGACCCTCCAACTCTCCGGCGGCCCATTATGACTCGCTACTACGCCCCCCAAATCCAACACCACCTTCTCCAACACCACTCCGGGCTCCACCAGCCACACTTTTAAAGTATGCACCCCACTCTTCACCTCACCCCAACTTGTAGTATTATACCAAGCTACATTCGCAACCGCAGATTCCCAGCCTACCGGGAATTTCGGCTGTTTCTGATCGATGACATATTGCCGTCGTTGTTCTGGTTTATCGTCGATTTGCGCGATATAAGCTAGGGGGCGTTTGGGCGAGGTATTGAGAGTGGGCGCGAGGATGAGTGTGAGATTGAGGGGTTTGGTGGAGGTGGTGGCCGTGAAGGTGTAGAAATCGTATTCGAGAGCTGGAGCAGTTGTTGAGGTGAGGGACGGCGCGAGAGGGTTGTTGAGAGTTACGGCAGAAAGCGTGCGGCCGTAACCAGGCAGGATTTGGTATGTGAGGTTTCCTTTTGCGGAGAGTCGCGTATAGTGTTCTGCTTCGAAGGAGAGTTCCGCGGAGCCTTCGACGAAGCCGGATGTAAAAGTCGAGGGGAGTATGGTGTTGTTTATTGGCAGGGTGACTGTGGGCATCGAGTATTGGGTTCCGTAGTCTGTCGAGCTGGAGATGTTTAGGACAGTTTTCTTGCCAGTGCCAGTGGGGGCTTTGCTCCAGTCAACATCTACGTAAATGCGGACGTCTTTCCCGTCTGGCGCCATGGTGCCGGAAGTCTGGGATAATTTGACAAAGGGCTCGGCGGAGATATTCCAGTTGAAGGTCTGCGTACCCATGCTAAAGATTTCGATCCAGCGGGCAGGAGTATAGGGCGAGATAGGAGCAAGGTTTAGATTGCCGCCGCCATTGTCGTGCCATTTGTCGTCGCCAGGGACGGAACCGTTGCTGCGTTCGATGGCTACGCCCATGTCACCAGAGAGCGAGCGTTCGAGGTTCATGACCCATTGGAGGGCTGGAGTGGCTTGGCGCATGGGTTGTTGCCTATATGAACACAATTAGCCCCTCATCCTTGTGACAAAAGAGATGGAAGAAGGGTTACTTACCAGTATCCTTGATATCCAAGATGTGTTTGATCCATCATATGATTCCACTTGCCATTGAACAAGCTATGATACCTTGTCGTCAACTGATGGTCTGTCTTCATTCCATCCAGAACTCGTTGAAAAAGTACGTTCGCGCTGTTTCTTCCTTGACCGGCATAGATCTGGTTCTTCGCAGAGCTGACTTGAATATCGACGAAGTTTCCTCCCGCGAGCACTGGATGCAGTATCATTTCGAAGAAAGCTGGTTGCTGGGCGGCAGGCAACTTGTCATATACCGCCTGAGCGCTTTTGGCGAGAGTAGTCCATTGCGCAAGGATCTTATCCGCTTCTTCGTAATTGAGCACGCTGAAGCTGTTCGGTTCGATCAGCTCAAACTTGCGCATTGCGGCGAGGTAGCTGTATTTATCCATGACCGCTGCAACATCCTTCGCGACTTTGGAGTCGAAAGTGCGGGATGCCCACATCTCGAGCCATTTGGGCGCGCTCTTCTCGTCCCAGAGATCGATGTCGTATGCCAGGTCGAACCAATGACTGAGCGGGATTTCATATGGTTTGATGTCTCCGACGTTGACGATCCAGATTTCGGTTGCTTGGCGCTGGACTGCTTGGTACATTTGCTCGCGCGTCTTCTGGAGCTGGATTGTGTTGATCCATTTGTAGTCTCGGGTGTCGCCAACATAGTCGAAGTGCTGAATTCTTTGTCAGTCCACGTCTACGCTCTTGTTCTTTCTGATTGTGCAGACAGAGTATGCGCAACTTACGTAGTAAACACCTGCTCCTCCTGACCTCTTCGTCTCATCTCCCACTGGGAGTCTCCTAATATTACCCCAATTATCCTCGGTCCATAGCAAGGTAACATGATCTGGGACCTTCATTCCAGCCTCAAAGTAATCCTGAACCTCTTTATACAGACACCACATCTGTGGCACCTTTTTCGCATCTCCATAAACTTCATCCATAATCTTCTGCTGGGTATCCACAACATCTTGCAATACCTCCGTTTGAACATCAGGACTCATTGCTGTATCATGCGAGCCACGCATGCCGATCGTAACGACGTTTTCATAAGACTTGGCGCGCTGCACGCCTTCCTTGAAGAAGGGGTAGATGGAGGCGTTGTTCTCGGTCCACTGCCAGATACCCTTGCCAAAATTGTTCCATTCCTTGGTTGAGCGCACCATGGGCTCGGTATGCGAAGTTCCCATGACAATAGCATATTCATCGGCAAGGGGTTGGTTCCGTGGGTCGTCTACGTTGAACATGCCATTCCACATCGCCGGCCAGAGGTAATTCGCTCGTAATCTCAGTAGCAGCTCGAAGACATGCGAGTAGAATTCGGCGTTGAATGCACATCCCCATTTCGATTTCGGGAACCTCGTATTCGCCCAACCGGTCAGAGCAGGAGCTTCGTCATTGATAAAAAAACCGCGGTATTTGACTGTAGGAGATTTTTGAACTTTGGTGATTTTGAGGGCGTAGATTTCGTCGTGGGATTTAGGAGGAACGTCGGCCCACCAGTACCAGGGCGAGACGCCGATTTGTTCTGAGATATCATAGAGGCCGTAGATTGTGCCACGGCGGTCGCTTCCTGTGCAATGTCAGCTCTCATATATTCTTCAACTTGCTAAGAAGAGCGGGAGAGTTAGGTTCTTACCGGCAATGACCAACGCATTATCAACGCCATCCATGGGATTCTCCACAACCACACTGACAAAAGCCTCCCACTTTCCCTGAATCTTGCTGACGTCAATCTTCTTTCGCTTGATCAATCCGTCAATCAGACTGGAATTACCAATTGTCCCCGCAATAATCGTCCCCTCCTCTTCTCCCCGCCCCTTCTTTCCACCAACGCTCCAATCCTTGCTAATTCCTGTGACATTAAAGATCATTGACGCATTCCGCGCCACAGTCGCATTGCTAGACGTCTTAGCCGTCACTGTTCCGTTCAGCCCAGTGACACGTCCAAAGTCAACCGCGAGATCGATTGCCGCGCGAAGAACGCCAGGCCAGTCTTTCGCATCGAGAACAAGGTTGACGTTGGAGTCGCGAGTCGCGAGGAGCACACTGCCACGGGAGTCCTTGAAGTCTATTGTCGCATTTTGACCCAGAGCATTGACGAGATTGACAACTAGTAACACCAACGAAAGACAACGAATCCAGAATCTGGAAACCGAGAACTTCTCCATTGTAACGGGAGTGACAGACAGGCGCGTAAACACCAGGCTCAAGATTCAAGCCAGACGGAGTTCCACAAAGCCCTCACCACCATACAGGGAAACAACTGTATTTGTATCGTACATACAATCCCTAGCCCTCCGTCCGCTCTATCCCCTTAATCTGCTCGCCTCGCTTCACAACTGTCCAAGTCCCAGGAAAAAGATCGTGCCAACGCCAAAAGCGCGGCATGGCGCGGCGACATCATCTACGCCGCTGTCTGATATGACGATCCCGGGTATTGTGATCTGGATAGCTGGGCTGGGTAAATCCCCCCCTCCACCTGACCTAACTTCTCGAACCTTTTTCATCTGGAGCCGGCGGCCAAGATCCAGGAACAGTATGCGATTCTATCTATCGATATGAACACGATGCACGCGATGCAGGTTCCCCTGCGTCTATCATTCTGGAATCATTGGGAGATTCTGGGATGCCGGATGCTGAGGAAATTATTCCGGAGGGGCTTGGCAAGTTTTTTGCTACTCCTGAGTTGTGCTTGAAGTTAAGAAGGGCTTTGGGAAAGGCGCTTTGGGGCTTGGAAACGGGTTCTCGGGTTAGTGGAGGGGGGGGACGGGAGCGAAGGAGCCGTTGCTAACGGCTAAATAATGGGAAGGGTGGTGATGGATGAGTAAGGCCGGACAAATGCCAAGTAAGTCGAACACTACGAACTTTTCGAATCGTGAATTCATCCACCTCTCGCTCGCTGCAATTGTGCGCCACCACTGCTCCTGGTTATATTGTCTAGCCTGTTCAAGGAAGATAGAGACTATCTGATACTAGTCCGAGCTGTGGTAGTCGCAATACTGTAGTTGCAATATTGGGGCATTTCGCCGACACCTCCGTCACAAAGCCTTCAGCCGTTACCCGCCCCGCTGCCCGTACTGTAACGACATCCAAGGACTCTAGACAGTTTCTCGTGCACTCTACTACCGTGCGATTTTGGAACTCCTAAGGACGCTACGGCCCAAAACCACATCTCCAAACCACCCACAATCCACACCACTACCCGGCACTTCTCCTATCCCCCACTAACCTACCTCTCCACAACCTCCTACCTCTGCGTCTCCTTACAACAATGGCGCAAAACGCCCCCAAATCGAAACCGCGCTCCACTGGCTCCTCCTCGTCCACCAAATCCCGCAATGCAGGTAAACAAACGCCTCGAAATCGAGTCTTCAAGCCCAAAAAAGCATCCCTCATAACCGCGCAAAAGATCAAGAAGAAGAATGCCGCTGGCCTGGTGACACAGACAGAAAAGCTGTTGGCGGAGAGGGCGGGACATATGGAGGTTTTGAAGGGTGGGAAGAAGGATAGGGGGAAGGCGAAGGCGAAGGAAGGGAGGGCGAAGGCGTAGGGTGTTTAAGAAGGAAGGGGCCAAGAGCGAGAAGTTTGTATTGGAAATGAAGAGAGGGAATGAAAAAGAACTTGGTAAGTTTCAGGAGGAAAAAGTATCGAGATGATTTTATAGCTTGGAGATTTGGGAATATTCTATGTTTCGGGGAGAGGCGAAGCTAAAGGCATTGATGATCCTGGGACAGATGCACACGCAAGGAAAGAGAGAAGAACTAGTATTGCAAGGCGTCAGGCGGGCGATATGCGGATATATGATACCCATAGATTGACGAAATATGATGAAATAACCCAGACTCCCCTGCACACCATGATGATATGCCCCAGATGGACTCCGTATACGCCTCACTCTTACCGGGTGCCTAACCATTAAACATCCACTATACCTATCGAAAGATGCCCGATAAGAACCATCTTAGAAAATACCTGCTCTGGCGGCCTCGCCCCCTCCCGCTTCCACAACCGCCTCCCGCGTCTTGCCCCTTCCAATACCCCCCTCACCAACGCCCATTCTTCGCGCTACATAGCGCTGAGCCACGATTCCGACACTCAGACTGATCGTCTCTTCCATCCATTCCGCAACCCACTCTCTTGGATCCACGCCACCGCTTTCAATAATCTCCTGTATCTCTAGTGGGAGATGGGATTCTTGGCCATCAGCACCAGTCGGATTCGTAGCATCAAGCCACTGAACCCATTTTGCGGGAAACGCTTGCGAGAGAGCGCGGAAACTGATGCTGTGTATCGGGTCGTGCAGATACACTGCAAAAGCAACGAGTTCGTCTCGTTCTTTATGTTCTTGAATCCCAGACTCATCCACATTTGACGACCCCGATGCCTCGCCAAAGAGGTCTGTAGGCGCTTCGTAGCTGATTGCTTGGAGGGAAAGGAAGATGTCGCTGCTTCGGACGGGATTTGTTTCACTGAGGATCTCAGTGGCTTGTTTTGCGGCTTCTTCGACACCGCCGCGAGATGCGAAGAAATCGGTTGCGTAGGACTCTGCGCTCACGCGGGCCAGCTTGGTACCCTCTGGCAGGCCTTTGATGACGCTCAGATCGCGTTTTTCGGTGTGTCGCCACCACGGTCCGTCGTTCCAACCGCTGCTGCCTCCGCCTCGGAAACCGTCCATTGAGCCACGACGGTGAGTGGATTCCGAGCCACGCTGGATGACGAGGAGGTCACCGCCTTCAACTTGTGCCATGACAGTGGAGAAGGTTTGGTAGATGATGGGGTCCAGTGAGGGGTAACCGACGAGGTCGTGTGTGATGTGGATCTGGAGACGCTCGTGCTGGGAGATTGGGGGCGCGAGGGTGTGGAGGATGTTTGTGAAGGTTGGGAGGGCGCGTTTCTGGAGCTCGCCGCCTGCATGCTGTTAGATACATGGTCGAGGTGCCTCCATTCGGAGCGCTGTCTGAATAGTGAAGAAATGAGGTTGGATCGTACCAATGCCAGCCAGAGCACCAACATTGCCGCGAACCTGCTCGGCCCACCGTTGTGCTTCTTCGTTCTTCTGGATTTCCTTGTATGCTGCTTCTGCGCGTTTCCGAGCAGCATCCGCAGTTGCAGTTGCAGTAGAAAGGAATCCTCCCCACCATCCACCACTCGCCTGCTTGGGTTCTGGTGCAGGCTTCGCGGGCTCTTCTTCCGTAGGGGCAAAGCTCTGGTGGAAGGACCTCGCACTCTCAGCCGACTTCCGCAGTGGTTGCGCCTTCTCTTCGCTCGTCCGTGCCGAGCCAGTCGACGATGGGGTTGCGATGCCCGCTCTACGAGGATTGCTGGAGCTGGTCGATGAAGACGGCACTTTAGGCGTATTTGGGCGACTAGACGGACGCGGCAGTTCTGGGCGCTGGAATTTCTCAAGTGCCTCCAGCTCTTCCAGCTCTTTCAATGCATCATCTTCCTGCTCGGCACTCTTCCGTGGTGCTTTCGGTCCTTTTGGAGCTCGAGAGCTCTTGAGTGGCGGGGGAGCTGGCGCCTCGGCCTCCATTTCAAGCTCTGCGAGCTGCTCCTCTACTGTCTTTGGAGGCATGATAGGCACTACAAAGGCGAGAATGGCGGCCGCAACAATGGGTTTCAAAGATACTGGTAGAAGACGGTGGTAGGTAGCGGAGCGCAGGAGAACCTGCAGGATTCGAGTGCATGTGCAAGCCGCACTGCTGTCTTCATCCCTCACCTCACAGATGCCAGTCACTAGCGCACCTTGGGTTGATTGGCTGGAGCGCAGGAGCCACCAAGTCTGGTCTTAAGCCACAGAACAAAAGATCCCATCACCATCACCGCATCTCCCTCTCTCCCAAATCCCCAGTCCCAATCCCTCTCTTCTCTCTCTTTGCAAGATTCGATCTTTTCTATCGTCTTGCGCCTATCTTGCGGCTGTTACCATCGCTCGCGCGAGGTTTTCATCTCCTTCATCTATTTCTGCATCTGGCCTGTCACCCTGACCCGGACGGGCTTGGATCCGCACTACGCCTCTGTGAGCACTTCGGCACGCTACATGCAGAGTATCACAGTTATCAATTCCCATTGACCATCGCAAGAAATCCTTGCATGCTTTTTTAAACCATCTCTTCATGGCTCCGCCGAAGAAGTTTCCTGTGCGTGGCTCGCAGCGACGAAACGCTGAGCAGGATTACCAGCCTGTACGAGGCACCCGATCCGGACGCGGCAACAAGTCAGCTTCAGCCAAGGGAGAAAGCAACCACACCCCAAAGGCGAGTCCAAGCATCACGCGAAAGAGCACTCGCCGCTCTTCATCCAATGTCTCGACATATGAATCTATTAATGTTCCCAACTCACCCCGGCCCGATATTGAGGAGATCTTTGCTCACTACGCAAAACCCGTGCTGAAGGTATTCAACATCCCACAAGATTTCCTAATCAACCTCCCTGTTAAGACCATTGCACCCACAAGGGCTTCTGGCCGACCTGCACGTGCACCCGCTCCTCTTTATATGAGGGGAGTAATGGATAGCGCTGAAAGCTCTGAAAGCTCCGAACCTTCCGAATCCTCTGAAGAGGAAGAGGAAGAGGAAGAGGAAGACGTGAAACCGCCACCCAAATCTCGCCCTGTAACTATCACTACGGGAAGAGGCCGCGGCGGCCGAGGCCGTGGAGGCCGTGGAGGTCGTGGCAGTCGAGGCGGCCGCGGCAGAGGCGGAGGAAGAGGTGCCTCCTCGGCTGTACCAAGAGAGATATCCCCCAAGAAAGTCCGACCAACCCGCCATGCCGCTCCTGCCTTTCCCCTTATGGAAGAGGATGAAGAGGATTCCTCTAATCACGAGACTCTTCTCGATGCCAGGGATTCAGATCACGATGATGAGGCCCTGAGAGAGGATGTTACTATGGCCGACGCCAACGATTCCGACCAAGAAGAAGAGCCGGGTAGGAGGCAAGCTATGCCGGTTGAGTCCACCACGCCGCCCGGCTCGCCACCGCCACATGTGCTTTCAGGGCTGCAGTTGACGACTGCCTTGAACAAAGCTATCAGTCAAGGCTCTCTCCCTGTTCCTAAGATATCTCTGCCTCGCGGATCCTCAACACAAACTCCCCAAGGTCGGGATGCAGCATCAACTCCAGCCGAGGCAGCTGTCCCTGCGTTGCTTGATCCTGAAGATGATGTACTCTCCGATTCCGATCTACTTGGACCATGGGTTGAAGACTATGAGCCACCAAATGAGTCTGAATGTGACGACAAAGCAGACTATCTTCTCAAAACCCAGTTCAAGCCCATGACGAACGTTCAGGATATCATCGCCTCACTCACCAAATACCCGGTTTCTCAGCGAAGCACGGCAAGCCTATATGCGATGGCTGAAAACACCTTCAAAATTCTTAAGGCTTGGCAAGATGAATACTTAATGCTCGATGCAAGAGTAAGTGTTAAATCGTCGGGTTGCCAACATGTTTGCTCACCCTCTCAGACTGCGCCACATGCTCACCCGCCAAAGAAGCCGGCCCAAGGAGGGCGGATCCCTCTGGACCCCCTTGTTTATGAAGACATGAAAGAAGCTGATCTGTATGGGTACGCCTACGACCCAAAGAAGGGACCAGGTAATCAGGACCCATTTGCACAGCGCCCCGGCGCTGAAAAGGTGGGTGGTAGAGAGCTCCGCCAGCGCCGCGCTCGCGACATGCTTGGTTCTGCCGCCCCAAGTGAAGACGAAGAGGAAGAAGAAGAGGACAATGAAGGCCGGCCATCAAAGCGCATACGTCGAGCAGCCAAGAAATTCGACCTCAGCGAAGAAGGTACTGGCGCCAATACGCCCAAGCGACACAGCGGATGGGGCGGTGCGAGAAAAAAGGGTGTCAGTCGCTTCAACCAAGCTGCTGCAGCTTCGGAGACGCCCGAACCAGAAGGCCGTGGCAGACGGGGTGCGAGAGCTGCAAGCGCCCTACTTCCGCAACGAATTCAAGAAATGCGAGAGGAATCAGGTTTCACGAGCTCAGCTGATGAAGGGTCTTCACCTGATGCGCAGGCAAACGATGTTCGGCGATTTAATGAGCTCTATCGCAAGAGGGGTCGACCGGCTGGAAGTAAGAATCATGGCCGGCGATCTGACTATGGAATCAAGAAGGGCCCTCGAAAGAAGAACAACCTATTAGCACCCAGCGAGGCTAAGCCCGCAGTTCTGCAATCTCTTAGCGAAGGCCAGAATCAGTTCTCCCTTGAATCTGGATCCCGAGTCCCGTCTCAACAATCTATGGTAGGAGGGCTCGATGGAACTAGTGACCCTCCACCGAGGATGCATGCAGTGCCTGTTGCTACTGTCTTTCAGGCGACGCCGCAACCAACTATTGAATCAGCTCCCGCAACAAGTCTCGGTAAATCAGAACAGCGTGCGGCACCGGATAAGTACATGAATGCAACTCCGCTGAGCCAATATGGAAATTCATACGCAGGGGAGTCATCAGCTACGCCAACTACAGGAACGAAACGCAAGCCACGGGTCAAGAGTGAGAAGCGGAGTCAGAGTATGACGATATGGTGGGCCGAACGCAAAGCGCGACAGAGGGAACTCGAGGCTAGGGAAAATGCCAATAAAACCGAAGCAACCGCAACTCCTAAATCTTCAGCCATGAGCAGGAAGTCTAGTAAGGCGGCCTCCTCAGATCGCCGCCGGGAACATCCGTTCGCTAAGACTGACGACGCCGAGAATTCAATACTTCCATCTAGTATGGTGGGAGTGCCGCAGATGCTCGACATGAGTAGTCCCTTCTTGCATTCTCCCAACGCTGCATACGCCCCAGCTCCTACTCTTCCACCACCCTCGTCTCAAACCCACGCCGGTCCCAAACCCATGCTACTCCAGTCCTCCCCGCTAGCAGCCCCCCCGTCCAGCACCATGCCCCAGAGCCAACCCCCAACCCAAACTCCAACTCAGACTCCAAACCAAGCGCAGCCCCAAGGTTCGCGCTCCGCGATGCCGCCACTTGCTCCCGCTCCCATGCCGCTTCAGCCCCAGCAACAGACGTACCCGAGTCCATATGGTCCGCGCACGATCCCGCGTCCTAAGTCGAGTGGCCCGCCACCATTAGCGCCAGCTCCCACGCAGGCGCATCTGAGTCCATATCCCTTGATAGCGCAGGGGCAAGGAGGGATGCAGGGAGTAGTGCAGGGGCCGGTTAGTGGGAGGAAGGTGGGGGAATAGAGGCGCAATGTGCGTGGTAGATAGATGGTGGATGTATGAGTGGCTGGAGGGTTGATAGTGTTGACGATGCTGCTGTTGATACCTGGTGATACCTGGCTTTGACACACCTCTTATGTACAATACTTAAGATTATTTTTTTGGGGAGGGGCTTCTGTTCTTGACCAGGGAGTCAAGGGTAAGAAAAAGTGTGTACGTGGATAATTAGAAATAAAACGCTTTTACCGAGTGGTCCATCTTATTCTTGCGATATGTGCGTAATGTATTTTTGCAGTTAGGTTTGCTGATAGTATCGTAGGGGGTTATTGTGCTGTGTCGTTAGAGGGGAGGAGGGGAGGAGAGAACGGAACGCTTAATGGACTGGTAGACGGGTGCACTGGATTAAGGACTGTGGTGAATTGTGTGGTTTCTGTCCTATGTTTTGTGTTTTGGGGGTCATAATGCAGGATATGTAAAGGTAGAGTACTTTAAGAAGATGTGCTAATAGTATGGCATAAGTTTATCGTGCCTTGTTAACGGAACAGGGATAAGAGCAGACGGCTTTCTAGAATGTTTAACGGGTCGAATGCCCTTTCGGGTCATGTTTAAGATGGCGAACTTTGAGGCCTCTGATATGTTCCTTCAAACCCCTAATTTATGTTATGCGTCATAGTGCACTCTGATTAAATTTATATATATATAACACGTTTAAGCATCCTGCTTTTATTTCATCGAACATCGTAATACAGAAGAAGACTTTCTAGAATAATAGATTATATTCGTAGGCCTCTGGTCCCTGCTCCAGATTACATTCCTCCAATGCTCTAATAGGTTCAAACTTGAAACTCATCAGATACTTCGCTTAGCTTTCTGTATGCGTAGAGTCGTGGCTACCAGTGTTTTGCTCATCACGATATATAATATGTTCCGCTTTTTTGCGAAACCCCCACGTGGATTTTAAGCTGAAGGAAGTGATGCAGGACCCCGGGGCTGGGGAGGCGAACAGCTATCAGGTTTAGCGCATACTGCTTTGGTTCCTACACATAGTTGAGGAATTAGGCCGGTTTTCTGAGAGCCATTGCCATGTTTATTGCGCTTCTTTTTTATTATCACCATACGGATTTGAATCCATATATATAGCGATGGCAAGGCGGCCAGAGGAAATGAGATTGAGGGGTGAGGAGGAATGATTATGCCAGAGACCCATCCTAACATGCGGACAATAACGCTCATCGTGGATTCTATCGACATTTTGTCAATGGTCGTCTGCGAATATCGGAGAAGGAAGATTCGTGGTGTGGGTCATCACCCTTCGCCTGGTCCCACTCCTTGACATCGCTTAGCGCATTCCTTGCGACTGCTATGTAAATCTCGCATATGTTGATTTCCCGTTATCATTCTCGATACCGGGTCCGCGCAGAAGATCTGTGTGCAGAGTTCTTGAGAGTGAGGAGTAGGAGGTTTAAATACCTGTCTAGGGTGAGGGGCTTGGGATTGGATGGAACTGTAAGTGAGTTTATACTTGAAGTTCGCATGGGGTAAACAGAGAGCGATGAATGGAAATTTTCCAAAATTGTCATCATGCAGTTCGAAAGATTCCAAATATATAGACTTATTGAGAAATGAAAAACGGAAATCCTGCTCATATTATTGTACATTGTATATTGGAACTGACATTATCCATCAAACTCCAAGCATCCCTCCCACACCCCTCAAACCACTCAGGCAGTGCCCCTTCCAATCCCCTCCTTATACCTCCTCAAACACCTCTCCCTCGCCATCCTATGCTCAACCACTGGTCTCGGATATCCATTTCTCTCCGCAATCTCCGCCGCCTTCCCCCCAGCCTCATACGGATTATGAACGTCCTCCCCCTTCACGTCCTTCAACTCCTCCACCCACGTCCTAATGAATTCTCCCTTAGCATCAAACTTCGCACTCTGCAACCACGGATTAAACACCCTAAAATATGGCTGGGGATCTACGCCGGTGGAAGACGAAAACCCCCAACCCCCGTTATTAGAAGCAAAGTCCCCGTCAATGAGGTGCGAGATGAAGTATTGTTCGCCGAGACGCCAGTCGAGCAGTAGGTGTTTTGCAAGGAAGGAGGCAGTGACCATGCGCAGTCGGTTGTGCATGTAGGCGGTAGAGGCGAGGCAGCGCATTGCGGCGTCAACAATTGGGTAGCCGGTGCGGCCGGTAGTCCAGAGGGTGAAGTGGTGGGGGTTGTATTCCCAGGTTATGTTAGTGTATTCGTATTTGAAGGGTTTATTCATGCTAGTGGGGTTAGAGTGTGTTTGTGAGGGTAGACGGCCTGTGGAGAAAGGAGAGAGGAGATTCTTACCAAACGTATGGCCAATTAACAAGTACATGTCGATAGAAATCTCTCCAGGCTACCTCACTTATCCACCCCTTGATCCCGTCATTCCCTCCGTCTAATTTTTTCGTACTATTCACATCTCTCGCTAGCCTCACACTCGTCCTCGCCGCCAGTGTTCCAGCCGCATGATGTACGCTCACCCTCGCCGTGCTGTTTTCAGCGGGGAAGTTACGCGTTGCTTGATATCGGCCAACCTTCTCCTTCAAGAATCGTTCAAGGCGCTCAAGAGCTGCATTCTCGCCGGCCGGCCATAGCGATGTGAGACGTTGCTTATCATCCGGGGAAAGGCATTTCGATTCTGGTACGTCCGGAACTCTAGAGTCAAACAAAGAAGCGTATTTCTCGCGGAAGCCATCCGGGTTCTTTTCCGGCATAGAACGTTCCTGAAGTAGATGCGGATGTGCATGGAGATGCGCAATCCATCCTCGAAACCAAGGACTATACACCGCATATTGTTTCCCACTTCCCGCCTTCAAGCTGCCAGGAGGAACAACACAATCGTCGTGCTGGGGCTCAAACGCAATCCCCTTCTCCAGCATCATCCTCACCAATCTCTCCTCCCTCCTGAGTTCATCCGGCTCATACTCCAAATTACAGTACACATTCTTAACACCCCACTTCTGTGCCAATGCTGTTAATCTCCAGGGGATATCTTTCCGCTTCTCCACAACCTCGATCCACAACGGGATGCTCAATTCCGCAAGTTCCTTCCTCAACACGTCCACACTCCTGATCTCAAAATCGCATTTCGCAGGACTCACTAAATGCGCTTCCCAATCCTGTGGACTAAGAATCCAAACTCCAATCACACCGACTCCCTTTTCCTTCGCAGTCGCCGCGGCAAGGCTTAACCCAGTGTTATCTCGGACACGCAAATCGCGCTTAAACCAATGTACTACGGCCTCTCCTGTTACTTTCCCTACCTTATGCCGCTCTGAACCCGTCTCTTCCAAAGTCTTATTCAGCACTTCCATTGGTCGCGGGATTTCATTTGAGTTATACATCGCACAGCGTTCGTTGCTCATTTCGAAAGGATAGAAGCGGCGATCTACGATTCCGGCTTTTCCTTCCGGGCGGGAGTGGTCGAATTCCTGTTCTGCTTCTTTGGGTAGTGCGGCGTTGGAAGGCTTGGAGTTTTTGGAGCGCTTGTTTGGCATGCTCCCGGAGGCATCGGTGTAGGCCGTTGCGGAGGCGGCGTTGGCAGGGATGCGGGATTTTGCTTTTCTTTTAGGTGGCATTTTGGTAATTGAAGGAGAGATGGAGAATGGATGCTGGGTAAGGAGGCTATTTGTAAAATGTGAGGGATGGCGTAGGCCCCTGAGTGTGGCTAAAGGACGGTGAAATACTTGATACAATATAATTGGGCGATGCAGCTCTGGTTCGTAGCCTCAAGATGTGGATGTGTCCACTCCTGTAACAATAGTCCCGAAGCAAGAAGAAATAGGGACAAGCAGGAACAGAGGAAGATAAGAGAGGAAAGTCGTGAGGAGACTTGGTGACGCGCTGCGATCTGGGCAGCTGCAGTTCGCATCCCTGTCCGATCTATGACGTGAAATGGTTCCTGGATCGCCAAGTCGATTGCCGAGGGGCGTGAACAAAGAGTAAGCCACATCGCACCTCAAGCCTTTTCACTGCCAAGACGAGCCCCTCAGTTTGCAAGAAGAGTATGTAGGTAAGATGAGGAACTTTAAAACTCCACGGCCACATGCAGCCTCTCATTAAGCTTCTGACCATTCCAGCAAGCGATGCAAAGGCTCAATACCCCCATCCCCTGAATCGCAGTCTGAACCGGCCTGTAATAACAAGCCATAGCCACACTCTTCGTTGTCTTCGGCTGCTGACTCTTCTGCCTCCCACACCCCGCACTAGGAGTATACATGGAATGATGACCAGATCCTGGGCCAGGATACTCACCTTGTAGACGAACGACGGAAGCATGGCCATGATCGCAATATCGAATGAGATGAGATGAGATGCGAACGACAGTGTTGGCAATGAGATACTCATGCATAGAGAAACACTAAGTTGAGAATATTCGCAAAGCACAGGATCAATTTTCAGTAGGGTAATGCGCGCACTGCTAATTGATTGGCTGGCTGGGGATGATTGGTCGGCGATAGCAAGCCTCACCCACAAGCTGTCTAGCCGTGCGTGAAACGTTACAGGAACGAGTCGTGGACGTGGACCTCCACTGTGAAGTTCAATACGGTATGCTGGTAAACTCGCTCAATGTTCTACACGAACATGCTGTAAATACATTGCTCCCGAGATAAGGTGGTCGTTGGCGTGAAGCAGGCAGGCTCCGTGATAAGACATTGCTCTTTCGCTAGATTGCGAGGACCTACCACGGACTGGCATACGGCGTGCCAAACAGTTGAGTTTGGTGTAGGCTCGACAAAGCGAAATATGTGAAAGCCTGTGCTCTGAAATGCAACCTTGCGGATGATTCGCGTCATTTGCCTTTTGGATACTAATAGGAAACAGTCTACAAAGGCCCCTCAGTATCCCTCTCAGTCGCTAATATATCGTAAATTGTACTCGCCAAACTTAGGGAAATACCTTCGTAGGAGCGAACCGAATGTTGAAGGGTCGACTTGCCTGCTCATTAATATAGAATCCACAGCTGCTATTTGAGGACACAGTTGACAGGCCGAAAGGGGAAGCTGAATTATCGCGACCATGTTGTGTTAACAATTTTGGTTTAACTACGATGAATATCAATGTCAATGAAACCATTTTGAGGGGAGGTAACAACGGCGATACCGATCACATGGCCCAGGCCATCCACTAGGCTGAAGGATCGACCAGCGTGTTGCCGCCCCTGAAGGTGGGTTAAAAGTAAGTTCTGACAAATATTACGTGTGAGATTATTTGTGCCGCAGCGTGGGGCGGAGTATGTTGAGTTTATAGGGTCGGTTGGAGAAGACGTGATAACGACGAAGCTTCTAAGGTTTCGTTGAAGTAGTCTGAGATTATTTCCCCCAGGAAGAATGCCAGCCAAGGGCCTGCAGTACTTCGCGGGCTGCGCGAGCATGCGACTTTCCTGAATCAGTCGCAAGGCTGGATGTCTAGGCGGATGAATGGACGAAAACCCCAGACGATCACCTATTTTAGCTCTAAGAATACTTCGACCTTGCATGCCAACGAGGCGGTGACATGGCCGAAAGCCGGTGCTACTAACATACTGAAAACAGCCAGGCGAAGCACTCTTATTCTCGTTTCGGAGCTCCGCAGTTGGAGGATGGCCGACTCTCCGGGTTCCGCACGCTTTGCAACACCTAGAATGTCTCTTGGCCTGCCCACTATCAAGGTATTGCTATCGTATACGAGATTTCGGGTCTTTGAGATTTCTAATGTTGTGGTGCTGGCGAGGAGAATGCTCGTGTAAGGGAGAGCATGTCCGGAAGTTTGACGCAGGTGTTGAACGATTTGAGTCGATAAGGGACGATAGAGGGCATGACGAAGTGGCTGAAGATCGTCATCAATATGATTCTCGTAGAGCTCATTCAAATGCCGCAAAGTCGACAACTGCGCTAGTAAGACATGCCAAAGGGCTGAGAGGAGTTTGAATGTCAAACATCCGATAGGCAACGACGCCGGCGACGGGACTTTCAGCTTGCAGCGCCGTAGTCTCGAAGGTAGCGCAATGCGGAGACATTGCTACAGACGGCCAAATGGCCGGTCATTAATCAGCAGCCCGCAGAGGAGGTTAAGATGCTGAGATTTGGAGATGGTCGAACGTCGTACAACACACGGGAAGAGCGACACCTCATGTGTGCTTCTTGGCAGGCACTTTGAGATCTGGGGGAAGATTAGCCGGATACGGGATAAGGCGGGCCAACCACCAAGCTTACACATTCACCCGCTCAGCCCTACGAGGTGATATCATCGCACTCCACCTCGTTCATCTGCCAATCCACGATCAGCACCCACCAATAGTTCGATGTCATCTCGCGAGAGGCCAAAATCCTCTGGCCTCATCAGTCAGCTAATCTCCGCTGGCACATGACTCTCAGAGCCGCAACACAGCCACGCCGCGACGAACCTCCACACCAGAACTCTACCTCATGATGTCCTGCCTTACCTCTTGGACCGATTACTTAAACTCGCATGTCGGTTCCCCTTTTGGAAAACCTACGGCCGAGCTTGTCTTTGAGCCTCACTTAGTCAAATCGTAACCGATTAGCTACGCACAAATCAAGCTTCCCAGAAGTTGAGACAGGGGCCGGATCGAGCTTCGCGTAATCCATATTTAGACAGACATCGATGTCAGTGCAGCTGGGTAGGGTGCTCGAGACGACTACACGCCATGAGAAGTCGAGTCCATCATGGGGCTGGCTAGGGGAGCGCATATGCGAGGGATTGTCAATGTTACGAGCGGATGTATCACGAATGTAAAACAGGAGTGTAGCCTCTGGTCTAAAGGAGACGGAAGTTGCGAAATGGTTTGTATAAAGATAAAGAGCCTCAATTCCCACTATCATCACCGACAAGCACAGCGTTCAGTATTCTTCAGACTTCTGCGTTGCCAATTGTTCGTGAAGCCTCCCTGCACCACATCGTCACCCCAGCCAAATTACCATTCTGCCCTTTATATAAACAGTACCTTCTTCCAATATGTCTCGAGATCTCACTACAAAGCATTTGAAGTCAAAGAAATCCAGAGGGAATTTTCGACAGCGCAATCCGGACAAAGACCCTGAACCACCAGCGGCCCCACCGTAAGTATTTCCCTTCCCCATCACCGTATTAAATCTGGAAAAGAAAACTTCTGATAGAGGCTAGGATTATCATTTTGGGCGACAACCCCGAATCACCCCACCTTTCAGACCAAGATCCTGATCCTGATTCTGAGCCCGAGCCACCGGTTTCACCGCCGTATGTAGACGAACATTGCACTACGCAAGTATATCCTAACCAACTTTTTATTAGCGTCATCATACTTGATAAGAAGACGAACTCTCGTTACAGAACTCGGTCTTCCAAAAGCAACAATCGCAAGGTACCAGACCCCGAACCTGACCCAGACCCGGAGCCAGAGCCAGAACCTGCGCCTCCGTAAGTCATGACCTATGCATATAGTCGCCCCATTTCACATCTTATTGCCACCCCATTCTTCTCAGAAGAGTCCCCATAAACACCAACATATTCACCATAACCAGGATCATCATCTTCCCGAAACGGCCCGCTTCTTCGTCTCCGCCAGAGTCCGGAATGGGTTCTAAGATCTCTAAGATCTCTCCTAATCGACCCGTCACGCGCTCTACTTCAAAGGCCGATAAAGACCAGCTCAAAGAACCTCCAAGCCGCTACCCGCACCGCAGCAAGCCAATTCATCGTAAAGCAACAGGTGGCAGAGACGGGGCCCATGTTTGAAGCGAAAGTAGTAGCACGGCGCCTAGCGGCGTTTAGACGAGAAGATTCGGAATTTCTTATGGCATTGTACCGCAGCTAGGATTTTAACTGTTGGAATTTTGCCCACTTTGTGTTGAGGTGGGTGGGATGCTTAGTATTATATACAACGGATGGCCCTGCCCCCCCGTCTCCTTTTCCTTTACTGGGTCCCACCTTTTGACTTCAATGCATTGTGTGTTTGGAATTTTTTTATATTCTGCATAGCGTTGCCTACGCCTTTTCTGTATTATTATGCCAGTATACGGTCGTTTCTTTGGTTTCTTCGATATATGTCTCGTTGGATTTCCGCTCATACTTCATCCCACGCTCATTTCATCGCGGATCCTCCCTTTGTGTCTAGCCCTCCAATTCACTTTTCCGAAGCATTTCATTTGCCATTGTTCTAGTGGTCATCATCGTCCTGACATTCTCCACCTCTATCGTAGATCAGTTTGTCCGGCGCGCGGATCGCACATCCTTCCGTTAAGCGATTATCAGCTCTTTCTCTAGAGAGGAAGACGCTAGGAGAAAGTATTCAGGCTCATTTAGCTAAACTCCGATGATTGAGTAAAGGTCTTGAAAGGTCGGGGTCCGTACTTCTGGCTTCCATGGAACTTCTACCTGATTCCTATTTTCGCATAGCTAGTATTATACGATCTCCACACCTTTCTCGCGGCTCCCAACTATATACAAGCTTTGGGAGACTGTCCTCGATTTCAATCCACACACAGTCTATCATTAGGCTCTACATTTTCCACAACGCTCTTGCAGACACATCACGCATGTTGAAATAATTTTTTTGGGAAGAACGCCCCCGTAAGGGAAGGAATGTTCTTCAAGATTACTTGAAGTCTTGACCAAATTCGGCTTGCGCTCCTCCTTAGTCGTAATCGCAAAGCTGACGTATGCGCGAAATTCTCATCATTCATAATAATCCCTCTTTTTTCGGGCGGGGGGTAATTCGCACAGGTTTAATCTAGATACCGTGTCTTTGAGAGACACAAACCTACGCTATAAGAGGTTTTGCCGGGGCTTTTAGTGCCGCAGATGCTATCACCGGATGTGTTTATCATTTTAGAGTCCTGGAGGTGGGTGGAGTTCGTAGGAATCAATTGGTGCGCATGAAGGGGGAATTTATTACTCGAACGAGAAGTCCGTTGTTTCAACGAGGAATATATGTAGAGATGTCTTTTTGAACGTTTTAGCCCACTCTATATGGGGTATGGTGGTCAGTTTTAAGCATCACAGAAGCCATGTAGGATTATCTTCCACTTTGTTCTAGCTCAGGAAGAGAGGTGGAGTTGCATGGCAGAAGCGCGGTTGATGTGGAGGGCGAGGCGGTTCACATATTTGGACAAGAAATGCGTTATCCAATGCAGATGGCCTGCCTCGGTATCAATGGTTATGCGACAGCATAGCGTCGGGGAGATGGTTCGGGGTTTCGGAGATGGTTCGGTGATCACATTCTTAGATACACATCGTTCTTCCGAAGTAGAGATGTCCGTTGTGGCCATCTTTAGAAATGCTTGTCCGTAGATCCTTTAGTCGATGCCTCCCTCATTTGAATTTCCCATCTCGTGCGAGTTGCCGTGCCTTCGTGATGGACTGGTGTCTCGCTAGAAACAGTTAGCGCGGCTGGCCTGAAGACTGACGGACGTTTGACATTTCCACAACACCACTCGTCTTTTTCTATCCATAACCTTCGCACGTGGCAATAGTCGAGGCTATTATTCTTATGCACTATTAAACCCCGTCCGTATTCTTTACAGCATTTTTGCGTTGCTTCTCATCCTTCGAATTCAGCGCCGAGACCTATATCTGGCCCATACACTCCGCCCCAAACTTAAACCGCCTGGAGTGGCTGAAACAACTATGAGCCGCCCCGATTGGCAGGAGTCTTCCGCCAAGAACTGTTCAAGGACCCTAAACCATGTGGAAATCCAATCCCCACTGCAACACGAAATGAAGTTGGACGGATTTCATTCGGTCCTATATAGTATACAGTAAGCCTCCCATGCACCCTCCGGAATCCGTCCGTTTTCCCTTTTTTCAGATTCTCTACGATCGTTTCCCCTAGTACGGCTCAGATGTCTTTATGGACATAATATTTTGACCAGTTTCCGTGCACAAACTCGCGCGCTATGTTAATGTTGATGCGATTCATTGCGTCTGCCCTCTTCTACTCCGCCGTTTTCGCGATTCCAACTATCGAGGCTAAGGGAGCGAAGTTCTTCACCAGCGATGGTGACCAATTCTACGTCAAAGGTGCAGTACCAGCACACTCCCTTCGATGGATTCCTTGAACTAATGTCTATCTCAGGTGTTGCATACCAGCACTCAATTACCGACGTTAATAACCTCGTGAACGGCGACCAATGCAAAATCGATGCGCCACTCATAAAAGAGCTAGGAGCAAATGTCGTTAGAGTATACTCGGTCGACCCCACGTTAAACCACGATACATGCATGAATGCCTTCGCCGATGCCGGGATATATGTTTTGGTGGATATGTCTACCCCGACTTTCTCAATAAATAGGGTATGGGCGTTCCAGCCTCGAGCCTATCGAGCGTAAATACATGAGAAATGCCGCTGAATTTGGACTTATAGGCAGATCCTTCGTGGACAAAAGAATTGCGCAATGCTTTCGCCCAAGTCGTGGACGGGTTTCAGCAGTACGACAACCTGCTTGGCTTTTTCGCTGGCAACGAGATCGTCAATGACGGTAAGTTAGGTGCTCATTTGGATAGCGCCAACCAGTTGGCGTCACCAGACACCTTTTCGCTTTGGAATCTGGCGATATTAATGGAAAGTAGTGAAATCTACTGGAGCCGCAGCATATGCGAAAGCCGTCATCGCCGACATGAAAGCATACCGAGACTTGATGCAGTATCGAAAAATCCCTATAGGTTATTCCGCGTGTATGTCTAATGCTCTTCGGAACGGAATGTCATGGCAACTAACAGGTCTTGCTAGCTGATGGAGAGAGCATTCGCTTGCTCCAGCAGAACTACTTCGATTGCGGCAGCGACGCCATTGCCGCCGATTTCTACGCGTTCAACAGATACAGTTGGTGCAATGACTCCAGCTTTACCGAATCCGGATACGACAAGATGTACGACGATGCCGATGGATACAATATCCCAATATTCCTCTCAGAGACGGGATGCGTTACGGGATCAGGCAATACCCCCCTTCGAACCTTTGATGATCAGGTCGCCATACTCGGTCGGCAAATGAATGACCGCTACTCCGGAAACATC
Organism: Lindgomyces ingoldianus; assembly: GCF_010093535.1. Taxonomy (NCBI): domain Eukaryota; kingdom Fungi; phylum Ascomycota; class Dothideomycetes; order Pleosporales; family Lindgomycetaceae; genus Lindgomyces; species Lindgomyces ingoldianus. The sequence continues at coordinate 510,549 of NW_022985183.1, read as the reverse complement.
ATCTATGAGTGGACTCAGGAGGCGAGCAACTACGGACTTGTGTCCTATAAGAGCTCTGCGACCGGGACCCCGAGTTTAATGGGGGATTATACGCGTTTGAAGAGTCAATGGGCGACTTTAAGTCCGGCTGGCGTCAAGGCCTCGAATTACAACCCCTCATTGACCAGGCGCAATTGTCCTGAGTTCACATCCGGGACCTGGTCTATTCAAGCGAAAGCTGCGATCCCAACGGTAGGGACGTCTGGCTTCACAGCGCCGTCGTCACTGCGATCGACAAGGTCTGCTACCCGCACTGGAAGTGGAAGTCAAAGCACTCCGGTCATTGCTTCCGGAGGTGCAAAATCAACATCTACCCAGAACTCGGATAGTTCTAAGAGCACCCCCATTGGTGCCATCGTCGGGGGTGTTCTCGGTGGCCTCATCCTTCTTATCGTTATCCTAGGCGCCATGTTATTCTTCCTGCGACGACGAAAACACGCAATGAAGCTGCAGTCTGCCAACGGGCAAACTGTTGGTGGCGAGTCAGATAAGATGGTCGTTGGAGCCGAGGAGGAGAACAAGCAATATCCAGATGATTACTACGGTCCCCGGTACCCGGAGCTTTCTGAAAATGGCCAGATTCCAGAACTAGACCCTACTAGGGGACATGTATCAACAATGACAGCGCCCGAAATGCCATCTGGGAACGGGCAGTTAGGAGAATTGTCTGATGACCACCCTGTACAAGTTACCGAGAGACGACCAACACCTCCACTACAAACGATCCCGGTACCAGGGGCGCAGGAAAGCGTGCTAAATTCGAATTCGAACCCAGAACCCTCGCCGTTTGTGCAGGCGCAGAGACGCATGGAGTTAGATTGGTTGGAAAGCGAGGAAGCGCGGTTACGGCAGAAGAGGGAGCTGTTGATGAAGCAGAGTGGTGCGGGTGAGAGTTCATGATAGATAGATAGACAGTGAAAAGAGATCGGAAAGTTTAACGAAGAAGCAGTCGCCACCCGCCCACGCGCATTCAATATGGCATCCTGGGGTAGAAGCACGGGATCAGACAAGGAAATGCGCGCAATATACCTACAACCTCCTCATCGGGTCTCATCGCACCGAAATTAGGAAAGCGGATGTTGGGGCTATTAATATCGACATCGCAAGAGCGACTGCTAGGGACGGATAAGGATGGGAGTTGGTACAGGACCTGCTGAGGTTCGAAGACATATATATACCCCTTTGATAGAACCGCACTGCATGTCATAGTCTTCATATCCTGATCACAACAACCTGACCATTCTCCTCTTGCCGCCTGCAAATCAGCGGGTGCGGCATATGCAATAGTTTTCTCCAAAGTTGTCTCATGTCTACATTCTACACTTGGAGCTTGTATGAGCTCAAGTTATCAGCTATTCTTAAGATACTCCCAAATCAATCTTCCCTCGCTTCGCCTCCGAATATCCCATACCGGCGGGTCGTCTATCAGACGTTATCCCTATATTCCCCACTCATTGCCGTAATACGATCGTTAGCCCTATCCGTCTCTTCAGCACGGGAGTACTAGAACCGATCCAAAGACACGCCTCGGGGTCTACCGGCACGTGGCATGAACAATTTCCTTTTTTTTTTCCCCCATTCGATCGAGTCTGCAAGTCTGTGATGCGAAGTTTAGGAGCAAAACTTGGACTGGTAAACGAACGATCATGTAGAAGAGGTGGAGGTATCCTGTAGCGATCAGGGAATGATTCAACGATGTTGAGGTTTGAATGTAGTTGAACTTGTTGCGACATTTGGTGGATGTATGACGGACGGGTAGAGGCTTCTGTCTGTTGCTGTTGTGAGGATAGAGCTTTGCCAAAGGTTGTGTTGTGAATTGAGAGAATGTGATGCAGCCAAGATACTTGAGGATTTGTAGCTTAGTTTTGTACTGTTGCCCTGTACGCCCACAACATTCCTAAATCCCTAGACCCTATCTTGGCCATGGCTGTCACGAGACGTGTTCCTTCAGGAAACATTACAGCTATTATCCCTCCGCTCACACACGTGCATGACAGCCTCCTATTATATACACACCGTCGAGTCTTCCGCAATAGCGTCTCTAAGGCCACCGGGTCCCTATTTGCAAAATCCACCATTCATTTGAAATTTACCACACGTCCCTAAAACCACCACATGCTGTGTGCTGCCCTACCAACTCTCCCCAGCTACCAAACCCATAAAAATGCCCGTTCACCCTCAAACAGCGTTTCCAACAGGAAGTAGTACAATTGATACTTTTGCTCCACCTACAATTACATAAGGCAAACAAACGTAACTACATTTTTAACTGTTACAATTTAATTAATAAGGCTTAAAAGTAAGAAGTATATAATTAAGGTAGACTTTTTTAAGGTTGCAGTCTCTAACGCGCGTAAGGGCTAGGGGAGCGTGTTTGTGCCACTATTTACGTGTTAGTGTAGCCTTAGAGCTTGCCCTATACTACAACAACCTTAGACAACCTTATTATAGCAAAAGATAACAGTCCCTTGTATAGGGAGATAGCACAGAGCCTTTAGCAAGGGGAAAAGAATAGTTACTTATAACTATAATTATCTCTTAGGCTCTATAATTAAAGCTTTACAACTCTAGAAAAACTAGCTACATTATAAAGTTATTTTTAGTAAATTAAATAACCTTATGTGCTATATTAAAAGTAAGGGGGACTTTGCTACTCTAAAAGCTTTAACAGTTACATTGTAACTTTTAGTAAAAAGTTAAGAAGTATAAGCAGCTTTAATTAAACTGTAACTTAATTATATTAACCCCTGCTGTTAGGTGAAGCAAACAAAAGTATATAATAAGTGAGACGTAACTTGTCTAGAAAGCCTAAGTCGAATCGTACTACTTCCTGATAGAAACGCTGCCCTCAAAAGGGGAGCTACGCCTAATTCAGACTCGATCAAATGCCGCGAAAAGAGACAGAATTGTTGTCTCTCTTTGATTGAGTGCTTCATCCTTACTGCATGGACCATACTAATCTCCTCTTTATTGATACCACAAGACCAGGGGCCCGACGGCCAAAGAGATTGACATTATTGCTTTTATATACACCACCTAGAGGAGATAATTTAAGGTAGACCGCGTCTGCAATGACGTTGGAGTGACTACAACTATCTAATGGGGAAAAGAGACTACGCTAACGCCTGTTTGTTTGGGCGGTATGAGGTCAAAGACTGGGACGAACTCGGATCTGCTGCTGAGATAGAGCAGCGTGTCTGTGTGCAAGGGAAGAAGTGTAACAATGCCTGCTGGTTTGAGTTTCTTAGTGACGATATTGCGGATTATACCCCTTCTATGACATCAGCAATTGGATAGCTTTACGATCATACGATGGAGCTTGAGCTTGGAAGTATTTGCCTTAGAAAAGGCTTCCTGTAGTACAGATACATGTACAGCGTACCTCTGCTCCGAAGTGCCTAGCTTTACTAAATTATACATCCGTAAGACTGGTTCTCGTATTCACTTCAGCCTACCCTCTGCTGAACCAATACCCTATTATAGACTTCACAGAGTCTTAAGATATCTACACTTGACAAAGACCTATGAATACGGCGGGGTCCGTGTGTAGTAGAACTTCACGATATCGACGGCGAACTTCGAAAATAGCATGATTTGTCAAAGTACCAACGCAGAAAAGTAGTTTATAGCAGATTAACCTGCCCTAAGCCAGATCGTTAACGTCTTTCCAAGTTCCTACCCTCTTTCCGTTCTTAATCATCATCTATTCCCCGCCGTAGCCTTCCGGCCCTTTCCTACCCCTAGACCAAACACAAACACCCATACGTCTATCAAAATCTTAAGAACATCTCGCACTCTACGCAAAACCGCTGAGGACAATAGGGAAACTGACACAGTCCCTCCGAATACTGTACTCGCTAACTCTTAATCGCATAACAAATCCCGACAAAACTCAATTTCCACAGCACAACGAACTAGTAACAGTTCTCTAGAGGGAAGTGACCAACACACCTAGCGTATAGAAGGCCGAGAAATTAAGTACGTCGATGAGTGGATGAGTGGAAGGGTGGCCGCTGAATACGGTGCCGAGGAGTTGGAATATGGAGTACAAGATTAGGAGTCACGTGTACACACTAGCCACATTTTTGCTGTTTCAAGACAAATGTGAGGATGAATTCTCCCGCATATATGCCGGTATCCTGGAATGCTTCAATCAAACAGCGATAGGCATCGCGATGGAGGGGAGGATGGGAATGCCGTCAGCATCAGAGTAGCAGGAGGCTAGGCGCGGACTGTTAGTAGCATGGGCTAGTGAATGGTAGGTAGAGTAGATGGAAGGGCGAGGTTTGGAAGATATTTTGTATGTGTGCATGTTCAAGAGAGAAGTTCCCAAGGTTGTACTAAACCCGCAAACACAAACAGCTTTGAGAGCTGTATACTTACAAGCTGACTCCCGATACAACGCCTGCGGTCCCTAAACTTCTCCTACCTCTCCTAAAAATTCCTACTCATGCTGCAAATACGCTCGTTTCGTTTTAACGCTACTCGCGTTTCCGGTCCCATAAAAACTCCCAGAAATTCGCCTTGATCGGGAGCAGAGCAATCGCATATAAACCGGCCACAATCACCATAATCGATACAAAGACTCGATGGTTTACGCTCTGGTACGTCAGAACGACGAAGAGCACAACACCCGCAACGATATCGACGTGGGTCTTAGAAAACCAAGGAGCGAGCAGGTACACGTCTGGATGGAGGCGGGGCGAGATTTCGATGTAAACGGCGATGATAGTGCCGGAACCTTCGACGGATGGTCTGAAGCTTCTACTATGGAGATAATAGAGAGAAAGAAACCGGCTATTATGACAAACTTTGTAGAATAAGAGACTCGAGCACGCGAAAAAGATTCCAGTGGTTCGGCACATCTAACCATACTGATAAATAAGCTCCAATTGCCCCGGAAGACGGTGGCTGGCCACAGCATGCCGACGGAGAGGAAGTAGTTCGCTTGGTGAGGTGTGAGGAAGGCGAGTGCGGAGAGCTAAATAGCGACGAGGTTCGGTGAAGAGTTAGCGGTTCGATGCTAATGTTTTAGAGGATGCTACAGAAAGCGGTAGGTGACACGCACGTAGCGCAAATAAGACTCGTCATGTATGTGCATGATTTCCTCCATTCTGTCGAGGAGCGCCAAAATCCTAGCCGTTGCTCATTCACAAGCCTTACCCAAGCTTCCTGACTGAGTTATTCCGGATTTATATAAGCATTCTCGTCTTTACCATACATCTCGTCATATTCAATGAGGATGAGAGGATCCACGCTTGCTGCTGTGAGTGCGCATTGCGGTGCTACCCGAGGATCTTGGCGAAGTATCCCCGGCCATTTCTGCGGAAAGGGCTAGAGTGGAAAGCGAGAAATGCGGATTTGGTGCGCTTCAGTGAGAGTGTCGATGTTTTGAGAGGGTTGTCGTCGTGAACAATGGGCTTGCTTCGTGGTCCTTTGATGACGCCGGATTGAGAAACTGTCAGAATTTGAAGGATGCAATAATTCAACGAAACAATGAAGCATGCTTCTCCTTTAGGAAACATTGGAAGCTGTCCGAATGGACACATGAATAAGGGTCACGGGCTACGGAACCGCAAGGCCGTCATGACGCTCCTGGATTTTCTCCTCTCCATTATCGTGGGCGATTGTGGTTTCAAAGGCCGTCTGCATCTGATGCTCTCCTAGGTGAAGCTTTACGATAGTCCCGGCATGGGAGAGAGCTAGCTTGATGAGATTAGAGGACTCTGGAAGACGTTGGGAAATGGCCAGGTGGAATATTTACCCACTACTGATGCTTCGCGTGAGCCGAGCCTCCGGGCCTTAGAGCTATGCAATCCTTCTCTCATTGTTCATAGTGCATTACTGATTCTCATCCGTCAAAGTTGTCGGTATCAAAGATGGGTTGATGGGACCTCATAGGTATACGTCATGGCGGAGAGCTAGTGTGGGGGGAACACAGCTGGCGTCAAGGGAGGCGTTCAGGCGCAGACCTAAGCTCTGCTAAGCTTCCGCGCTACGCGAAATTCAAATCGCGGCTTTAAAGCTTGAGGTTAAACGTGATGAAGTGGAGTGGGTGGGCAGAGTCTGGACTTCTTTACTGCTTTCTGTGCACCAGAGTTTTCGTATCTAGCCTCCCATGCCTGCCATTAGCTCTCCCTGGCCCGATCACCCACATGAGGGGCTAGCCCTAGATAAGGAGGTGTGAGCCGATGGGGCACTTCTCAGACCCTGTAGTCTCACCCACAACACCACTACAACCTGTGAGGGACCAACTTTTCAAGATGATCCTGGTTTTCGGAGCTCTCGAATTGCTCCACTACCGCGTGGCTGGTTTCCCACCTTTCCGACTTACCCACAAGGCGCCTTATTGTGACGCGACCGCCATCGCTAAGTAATCCTGGAAGAACCTTGCATGCGAAAGTGCAGGCGTTTAAAGGGCCACAATAGCCACACCTCAGACGGTCCGGACTACAGCAATCCCTCATCGCCATCGCGGAGTCGGAAATGGCGGAAAAAGCCACCTTACCCACCGAGAAGCATCCAGGGTATGAAGAGCAGGACGATACGGCTGTCGCTGAAGTCGAAAACGTGGATGGGTTGCATCGCCGACTGTCGAACCGTCAGATCCAATGGATCGCTATTGGAGGCTCAATTGGAACAGCACTGTTCGTGAGCATCGGATGGGGGCTTGTGGAGGGCGGACCGGGCAGTCTATTCATCGCTTTCGCGGGCTACTGTGCCATCTTGGCGCTTGCGAATAGCTGCATGGCTGAGATGAGCGTCTTCATGCCGGTTGTGGGTGGTTGGGTGCGCATGAGCTCGAAATGGATCGACGAGGCCTACGGTTTCATGGCAGGATGGAATTTCTTTGTAGGTCTTGATCACATTTCTGATGAGCATGCGGTCGCTGACTCAATCCTAGCTTTACGAAGCTGTGCTCATTCCTTTCGAGATCTCCGCGCTGAACCTTGTCTTGACATACTGGCGAGATGATATCCCTGTCGCCGCTGTTGTCGCTGCCTGTATTGTCCTCTATGGGTTCGTTCGTCACGCCACAATTGGCGGACTCTCTCTCACATTTCTAGAATCATCAATCTTTTCGCTGTCCGTGCATATGGTGAGAGCGAGTTCTGGCTGTAAGTATACATAAATTCAGCATCTTCCGACTTGTACTGAAATCAATAGGGCCTCTGGTAAAGTCCTTCTGATTTTCATGCTCTTCTGCTTCACATTTGTCACTATGGTAACCACATCTACCCCCCTCCCGTTCCCAAGACTAACCAAAATAGGTCGGTGGTAATCCCAAGCATGACGCATACGGATTCCGATACTGGAAAAACCCAGGCTCCTTTGCAGAATACATTCACACCGGTAACCTTGGGCGTTTCGAAGGCTTCCTCGGTGCCTACTTTCAAGCCTCATTTACCATCGTAGGCCCAGAGTACGTTGCCATGGTTGCTGGCGAAGCCATCTATCCTCGCAAAACGATTAAGGCTGCCTTCAAGACTATGTACTTCCGCTTCGGCATCTTCTTCATAATGGGCGCGCTCTGCGTGGGTATTGTCTTGCCCTACAACGACAAAACCCTCAACGACCTCCTGAGTACCCAAGGAACAGGGACGGGCGCATCCTCGCCTTACGTCATCGCGATGAAGAATATGGGAATTAGTGTACTTCCGGATTTGACGAATGCGCTCATGGTCACTTCGATCTTCTCTGCTGGTATAGCTTCCCGCCCTTCATTACAAAAAGCAAGGCATCTGATTTTTCTAGGAAATTCATACGTCTACTGCGCAACCCGCACCCTCTACTCCCTTTCCATTGATGGCCACGCCCCGCAGTTCCTCCAAAAAACTACCAAAGCCGGAGTCCCCATCTACTGCTTCTGCGTCACCATGGTGTTCCCACTCCTCGCTTTCCTCAGTGTTGGTCGTGCGGCCTCTGAAGGCGTGAAATGGTGCCTTCCTCACACTTCACTGGTATTGCACTCCCGCTAACACGATCTTAGGCTCGCTAACATAACGCAAGCTGCGCAACTGATGGACTACATATTCATGTGCACGCTCTATCTCTTCTTCTACCGCGCCCTGAAAGTTCAAGGTTACGACCGCAACTCCCTCCCATACAAAGGCTGGGGCCAGCCCTATGTCGCCATCCTTGGGGTCATTCTCTTCTCCATAACCCTGGCGATCTACGGCTACGCTACTTTCTACGCCTTCGATGTCGGCACGTTCTTTACATATTATGCTATGTGCTTCATATGCATCATCCTTTGGGTCGGATTTAAGTTAATCAAGCGAAGTAAATTTATCAGGCCTGAAGATGCAGATCTGGTCTGGGAGAGACCGAAGATTGACGCGTATGAGGCAAGTATTGAGCCGCCGTTGGGATTATGGACGGATATCTGGTGGACGGTAACAGGACAGAAAAAGAAGAAGACGGCGGAGGTTGCGTAGGGGGATATACCTTTAGCGTAGAAGGAATACTCTTGGTGGGTGTCTTGTGAAGGAGTTGTGGGAGATTCCCCTTGCTGGGGAAGAGTACGGGATCAATGGTATATCTTCGCATGGCCGCTTTCGGAGTATAATCTGGCCATATACCCAATTTCCCACCTAACCTCCTCACATCCCCTCCCACTCGTAGCTCAACTCCCACGCATACGCTACCCTCAACACCATTTCCTCCTCCCACCACCTCCCCACAATCTGCAACCCCACTGGAAGCTTCGTCCCTTTCCCCTTAAGAGGCCCCTCCTCAATCTCCAAAAGCCCAACCGGCAAGGTTAAAGCCGGATGTCCCGTTTGATTAAACTGACACGTATTACTCGTCAACCCGACTTGTTTGGCGATCTGATCCAGAGGTGTGGCATCGGGTGCAGAGTGCGAAGTCGCTATGTAAGGAATCGTGGGCGTGGTGAGGACGTCGTAGGATTGGAGCGCGGTGTCGTATGCGGCTCGGAGGTGGCGGGAGAGGTTTGTGGCTTTAGAGAGGAGATAGGGGAATTTGGAGGAGGCATAGGCGCCGTTGAAGTATAGGTTTTTGGTGCTGGGATATTTCATTAGCCTTGTTGGTCCCCTTCTCCATGGTCTATAATTGGGAGTAGAAGGTAAGACTTACGAAACATATCCCTCATCCCAATTTTCTTGCTTCATCGGATGCATGAGTGCGTTCAGATCCCACATCTGATGACCTCGTCTTCCGAACGCGCCACTTGTTTTGTTCAGATATCCGCCGAGTTTGCTGACTCCAGTCCAGATCGCGGGGCCTTTTAAATGCATCGGGATACTGACTTCCTCGACGATGGCGCCTAGTTTTCGGAATCCCTCAGCGGCTTTCAAGAACGTATCTCGAACTCTTGGGTCGAGAACTGCGCCAGTCAGCGACTCTGAAATGATTCCGATCCTAATGCCAGACAGGTTCTTTGGGGCCTCTAGATTCGTTAAATTATTGTGGTAGTGCGGGATAGCGGAAGGAGCAGGTGCAGCAAAACCTCGATCATCAATATTGTCAGATCCAGCAATCGCCTGCAGAAGCAGCGCATTATCCATCACCGTCTTCGTCATAGGGCCTAGATGGTCATTAGTGGGTTCATTCGACCCACATGCCGTATACGGTATTAGCCCAAACGTGGGCTTGAATCCAACGATTCCGCAATTGCACGCTGGAATTCGTACACTGCCTCCTTGGTCCGCTCCAATCGCTAAATCCACCTCACCCAAGGCGACGAGCACTCCACAGCCGGACGAACTACCGCCGGATGAATACCCTTTTGCACGGGGGTTCTCGACGACGCCAGTCGCGGCGGAATGAGAAGTTGCGCTCTGGCACAGGTTTTCGCAGACAGCTTTGCCAACGATGATGCCGCCAGCTGAGAGGAGGCGGGTTACGACTGTTGCGTCGACTTTCTACTCGGAGGATCAGTTTATCTCAACGGCGACATAATTAGGTGGGGACGCACAGGAATATACCCCTTCACGAAAGCAGTCCCCAAGAGCATTGGAACGTTTTTCACCGCGATATTATCCTTCAACGCTGCAGTCTTTCCCTCTAACAATCCATTCCCACTCGTCGGTCTCTGATCTTTGATCCTCACCTTCCAAGCCCAAGCCCCGTATTCATTATCCTCTTTCCCTGGAAAATGCAAATTTTCCCGTGGAAACCGCGTAGTATCTGTTTCAGGCTCAAATTCAGGCATCGCCATTAACTCCTCCGCCGAATCATGGAATACTGCGAGGAGTTTTCTGTAATCATCTTTTTCGGAATCTTTGACGCTGATTTTGAGACTGGCGCAGACGTCGTCGAAGACTTGGGCAGTGACAGGATTTCCGGGCTTGGGGATAATGGAGAAAACAGACATGATTTGGTTCATTAGGCAGTGAGTTGGTGGATGGATGGATGAATGATTCATCTCATCTCAGCTTACAGATGCGGGCAATTGATGCATGTTGTCGTTGTTGGTGCCTAGTTTGCCCGAATGAACACGTTTCGTCGGCATAGTTGGGGCATTTGGAGATGTGTTCCGAGCGAAGCTCCGGGATTCTGAACGACGCGATTTGCCCGAAATAAGCATTTCGATAGCTGAAGCAGTCAAGTTATCACACGCTGCCGTTCTTGCATGAAGGGACAGCAGCTTCCCCACTGCGGGGTAGGGTCATTACCTCTATTGTGAGCGATGCTTGTGTCGGGTCGACTGTTGCCGCAGCGCAGATTTTTGACAAAGGGATCTGAACGACCCTTTCATTTTCTGTAAGGTCCTAGATAGAAATTTTGCTCTTGTGGTTGATTGGCTTGCAATCATGCCTCACGTCGAAGAAGCCATCCAGATTCCACAAGACTTCGAAAGTAAGCTACCTAGAACTCTCAATCGCGCTTACATTCTATGATAGCTAACGAGAAAGCACAGGCTTAAGAGAAGCTAGCCACGACTGCCAATGACCTAACAACGCGTGTATCACCGTTTCCTTCATGCTCAACTACGAGGAGGGTGGTTAACAGAGCTGGTACGACGGTGAAGACGTCAGTGAACTGCATCTCTGAGAGAAAGGGCCAACCAGAGGCCCCAAGTCTGGTAGGAGATACCTGAGCTCTGAGTAAGACTTTGAATATTGGAGTCGCGTTGGGTGTTGGATGATATTTCGGCTGATGAAGGGGTTTGGCTGGGATATGACGTTGTCTTCTACACTTTCTTCACGAATTCAGGTTAGGGGTTTGTACGCTTGAATGAGAGATGATAATCTCGAGCAGGAATTGCAGCTGAAAGCAAATCCGAATTCGACCCAACTTATTTTCGAGCCATGTTTTAGCTCATTGACTTGTCTTCGTCTGAAACATGTGCCAATTCCCCAATATACAATGTACGACTGTTTCTCTACTTCTTCTCCTTTCCAGCCAACCCTGCATCGCGGACTCCTCCTGAGATAAATTCGCTGTAGGCAGGAATTGCAAAGTGGGCCAGCACTCATGTGCCGCATATGTTCCTCCACACAATGAGTTGCGCGGTAATGGATTAAGTGCTCTTTAAGTGCCTGGAACCTCTTCTAAGCTCCTTCCTAGCTTCGTTTCTACAAAGCCTCGCACATTACTACCGCACATGGCATCGCAACTGCTCAGAAGAATGCCTCAAGGACCCCGAGAAGTGCAGCTGCCATGGTAATTGTGCGAGAGGTGTTTGGAGGTGCGAATTCAATAACAATAACATCGGAGAATATTCGTATGTAAAGACTTGTGGCAACGCTTGCATTGAGGGAGCCGGAAATTGCACATGAGGAGGTGACCGTGGCGGAATGAGATAGTTGAATCGGGTGCTGGAGACTCAGTTTATCAAGCCACTCCTGGCGGTGACTGAACGAGAAAGTTCCGCACGTTGAACTCGGGTTCAGAGCAAGCATTATTTTGCAATGCCTTTTCTCTAAGAGTCTTGTCTGTCGTACTTCAGAAATTTAAATGTTTTCTATAATTCTTCTCCATCAACCGGTCTCGATAGCTGAAGACGGAGTTGTTGGACTTTGCAATGTGGGTCAAAAATACTACGGATGGGAGATAATACAGGATATTGGTAGGCACATTGATACTCCTCCACTCATCCTGATGACTTCCACCCAAATCTCGTTTGACTGGAAACGTCCAAGTTTGGAATAGAGCTTATACTCCGAGGAAAAGACTGAATTACGGCATTGTTGTGATTGTGGGGACCATTGTTGGCAAGCAAAGCCGGTTGTGTACCACGGAGGGATATACTGTTGCAGGGTAATGTTGTGGAACGTTCGAACGAGAATCGAGTTGAAGGGTTGGATAATGTCATTGTAGAATCCCCCGACAGCTCTTCACTCGATATCCTCACTCGACCAGAACGCGCAGGCCTAGGGTATACACTTCGCTCTTCGCTATACTAAATAGAGATTATAAGGTTCTTAAGAGAATAGTATGTGCTAGCATATACCTTGCCGCCGGAATATCAATGTGATACATGGTAGGACCGTGTGACATTGAAGAAACACCGTGCCATGCACCAGCTGAAAAACTTAACTTCAAAGCGGCTTCTATTGATCTATTCCACTATCTGCCCGTTTTGCATGCCGAACCGACGGATAACACCTCACAAGCAGCCGAAAATGAGAGCCATCATACCTCTTTCCACCCTTCTCCTCGCAGCCGCAGCTGCAAAACAAGGCCCTCAGCCACCATCATGTATCCAAGACCAGCGATACTGCGGATACGATACCTGCCCCTCTGGTACATATCGCACCGGTCCTGAGTTTCATCACCGTCCCTTCCTGACTTGAATCCTGTAGGACAATGCTCTGGCGGCATGGGCCAAGAATACTGTCGTATGAGTGGAGACTGCCATTGTGGACACGGAGGATGCGAATGCCCGGACGAGTGCTGGTATGGTATATGGCGATGTGATTTCGTGGATTCGACGGGAGGGGTGTTTTTGTTTGAGAGGGGGTGCGAGGGTGAGGGATGTGTGGATGGGATTTGCTTGAAATGAGGTGTACGAGACGCGATGTATTAGACGTGATGCTGGAAATGGAGCGAATGTTAAAGGATTGCTAGTTTCTGTCCCACCTTCTTTAGATCAGGACCCGATCAGTTACTTCTTATCTTGAGGTGTTAGAGGCAGTACAAATATATCGATTTACACCCGCGCGTATACCCCCGACGCCTCGAGGAATGACCACCAACATGGATTCCGTGTAGTCCTATAAGACAAGCCTAATCTTCCGCCATCCTCACGCTACCATAGTCTTTCCTATCTCTCAAATGTCTGTCAACCTGTTCATACAACCATTATGATTCCCACAACGATCGCCACCAGCAGTATATCCAACCCCCTACACCCGTCAGCATCCCCAACCCCGAGCGCTATGTCCCACTCATAGTACTTGGCCCAATCGCCTGTGTGTTCGCCGACCTACTACCCGTCCTCATTAGCAGTGGATTCGAACTAGTCACCGTAGCGGGTATAATGTGGGTATTCGCAGTATGCGCGGCTGTCTCCGTAACCGTACTGGGATCTCCGGAACCAATTGTTTGCAGAGGAGCGAATTGCGTGTTTGCACTGCGTGTGGTATTGAAGACGGTTAGGTCTTGTCGTGGGTAGAGGTTTTGTAACTGTTTTGAGGCACGACTTTTATGCGAGCGGGGGGATATAGGCGGCCATTGTTGAGGGGGTCGGACAGTGTTGGTGAGATGAAGAAGAGGGGGAAGAGGTGGAGGAGGTGGAAGTGGAATTGGATAGTTTGGATCAGCTGGATTTGGTTGTGATGGTAGTAGACCTTGAGTTCAGCAATTGAAGAGTGAGTAATTGATAATGATAGCAACTTGAAAGCAGATAGAGAACTGAGAAGTCCTGTGCAGCCCATTGCTGCTTTTCAAGCTCTTGAAGCTCTGGTTCATCATGACGTTGATGGCATTTTGAAAACCTAGATACCAGTAACTAGCGCTAAGACACATCGGTAGGTAAATTAAACAGTGAGAACAAATCTGGAGCTGAGTCTCGAGAAGCTTCTCAATTGAAATACTCTGATGAAGCATGAGATAGATAAGGATATGATGGCATTCTTTGTGTCTTGCTGCTGTTGGCGGATGGGAATTACATTTCCCAATTGCTTGCTCGTGCCTGCTTTTGTCGGCCACTGGCCGTATCATGTGTTTCCTTGGCGAGCAACTGCCGGCTCTTCTCCTGTGGCCGAACACGGGATTGGGCGATTATCAGATCAAGCACGAACGATGGTAACGCTGGGGTCGAGCAGAAGTCGGATGCTGTGGCGGTTGTTGGGCTTTTGGGGGGTTTGAGGACGGCGGACAGGGCGCCTCGCCGTGGTCGCCTCGGGGCGTTTTCCCCCGCATCAGCGTTCTTCATCAACACAAAGACGACACCAAGACCACCTAACTCAAGTCTATCTTCACCGATTCACGAACCAGAGTCAGCCCTGTCTTCCAGCTAAGCAGTTTCGACTCCGGTCTTCTCCGTATCTGCGTCCACACGCATCGATCCTTATCACACCTCGTACGCTGGTGTATCTCCATTCGCCACGTGCACATGAAAGACCCACCGAACAAGAGCCGCCCCGATGCACTCGGACCAATCCCCTGGCCCCAGGTTCAGTCTCTGAGAATAGAAATGCTCAAATATCTTGCCAGGTCTACACGGCCGGACTTCTCGAATTCTCCTTTAATCCCGCTCCTTTTGGCGCTCGACAATATCTTCTTGTCGATGGATGACGGTTGAAAGAAGGCGTCCAAGTTGCTCGGCTGACGATGAAAGCCTGCTCGGCCCTGCAAGCCACACTGCTTCTCTCCCTTGGCTGTCGTACGTGCCGTCGAACCACTCTCTGCAAAGAGGGTGGGCTGAAGCTTCGGTGCGCCCGACCTTGCCCAGCAGGCTGCGGCAGACTTGCCAAGTAACGGGCCAAATGCACGGCAGTCCTGGGCGGCTCGATGCTAACGGTTGAAGCTCGGGGAAGCTCTGCACAGAAGCTTCTCCCGGCGCCACGATGCTTATGAGATGGACAAAAGAAGAAAATGGACTTGAAAGCTGACGGAGGGTTGCGACATGCAGGCGCTGATTGTGTGCAGCACCGGCTATTTGTGCAACCGCAGTGGAGGGGTATTTCTCAACCACCATACGTGCTTCCCCACGGGGTTTCCATCTGCCCAAGAAAGATCAACAAGTGCGTGACGCTCCTCGGAAGACATCCTCTTATGAGTACCTCCCTCCGGGCTTCGTTCTATTTCCTCACTCGTGCATTTTGAAGAGCCCGGTTCACCGCGATGCTTAGTTATCTTGGCTCCGTGGTGGTGGTTGCATTCTCATGCAACACCTGCTGGTCTGGGCATCTTGGCCTCTCTTGGCTTGTAACATTGATTCCATTGCGGGATGGATGACCTCGTCAAGGGCAGTGACATGGGAGTAACCCCGGCGAGAACCCCGCCAGCCCGGCACCCCATGGGACAATATATATTGCAGAGTTTGCACCCTAAGGTCGGCAGCTCACGATTTCTCGGTCGCACTCTGATCCGATAATTCTTCAAAGCAGGCAATTCCTGCACTTCCTTCGGTCAATCTCGTCGTCAAGCAATATGGCCGCTACCAACGAGCCCGCAGATCCAATTGCCAGGGGTATCTTCGCTACAGCTAAACAGTCCTGGTGCGATCTCTTCACGTGGAAACAGAGAGTGGTTGTCACCAATGAGTTCGGGGAGACGCACACAGAATGGCAAGCACCTGAGAGATTAAAGGACCCCGTGAGTCTCCTGGCCCAGCTCAGTATCAAGGACTGGCTCTTCTTCATCGTCGGTTTCGCCGCTTGGACCGCCGATGCCTTCGACTTTCATGCCCTGTCAATCCAAACTGTCAAGCTTTCGAAATACTACCACCGCTCTAAGACCGATATCACAACAGCTATCACACTGACTCTGCTTCTCCGTTCTGTGGGCGCTGCCTTCTTTGGTCTTGCGGGAGACAAATTCGGTCGGAAATGGCCCATGGTTGTCAATATGATCATTCTCGGCCTGCTCCAGATTGCTACAATCTACGCTGGTACGTTTCAGCAGTTCCTTGCTGTGCGTAGCTTGTTTGGTCTCTTCATGGGAGGGGTCTATGGCAATGCCATTGCCATGGCTTTGGAAAACTGCCCGTAAGTAATCATTCCCCAAATTCCCATCGTCTAAAAACTTACCCTAGCGCAGCGTCAACGCCAGAGGTCTTATGAGCGGTATCCTCCAACAAGGTTATTCGTTCGGCTACGTTATTGCGGCTTGCGTAAACCTCGGAGTAGGGGGATCCACTGACTCATGGAAGACTGTCTTCTGGGTTGGTGCTGGTATTTCTATCGGGGTTGGTCTGGTCCGGATCTGTTTCCCGGAGTCGAGGCAATTCATTGAAGCTCGAAAGGCTGGCCACAAGGCTAAGGCTCCCGGCTTGTTCTGGAAGGAGACAAAGCGTATGCTGATTCAAGAGTGGAAAATGTGCATCTACTGTATCATTCTCATGACCTGGGTGAGCGGATCTTCTCTACACTTTTTGCTCCAAGTACTACATACTAATCATCCACAGTTCAACTACTACTCGCATACCAGCCAAGACAGCTACACAACCTTCATGCTTACCCAAAAGCATCTCACCAACTCCCCTGCGACCCGCGCTTCGATTCTCATGAAGACTGGTGCCTGCGTTGGCGGCACCATCATTGGCTATCTTTCCCAATTCTTCGGCCGTCGCCGCACCATTATCGTCGCCGCATTTATGTCTGCCTTAATGATCCCTGCTTGGATCCTTCCCGAAGGCGAGCGCAACCTCTCTGCTTCCGGCTTTTTTATTCAATTCTTTGTCCAAGGAGCTTGGGGTGTCATCCCAATCCACTTGAACGAACTGTCCCCTCCTGCGTTCCGATCTAGTTTCCCGGGTATTACCTACCAGATCGGAAACATGATCTCATCTCCATCCGCGCAAATTGTGAATGCCATCGCTGAGAATACGATGATTACGACTAGCAAAGGTGTACAAGCGCCAGCTTATGGCCCTGTAATGGGTATCGCAACCGCCATCATTGCCACTGGTATTATTGTGACCACAGCCCTGGGGCCCGAGAAACGCGGTCGTCATTTCGAGACTGTTGGCCCTCCCGGCGTCGAGATCATCGCGAAGGATATCGAGGAGGGCATCGAGGACGAGAAGAACGAGATGAAGGAAATTGAAGTTAAAGAGAAGGCATAGGGACTACCTTGTGGTTCACGAGAGTAGATCTCGTACGCGATTTACGCCTGATTGATATGTTAAGTAACGACTTTAGTTCACTACAGTGCCTGCGTTGTGTGTCAATACGATCGCCCTGCAAGCATTACGGCGGGAATAGACGATCAACACCGTGTCTCGTACTACTTCGAATCCTGTTTATGACGACCAATCTTGAAATACCACAACTCACCTAATGCTTCGAAACACGCTGCCATCATATTCCCTCTTCATGATAATGCCGACATTTAACACACTTTCTGATCATCATCGGACAATCTCACAATCCCGAAAAACGGGTTTCAACCCCTTACATCCTCTCCACCAACCTCTTGATCCGGAAATGCTCCTCCTCCGCTTTCTTCAACTCCTCCATCTCCCTCAACTCCCAGTATACCTTTTTCTCCTCAGCACTGTGCACTAATTTAAGGCGGATGCCTTTTTCGACGGCTTTGTGCAAGAGCTTGTGGACACGGATTTCCCTCCTGAGCTTGAGAATCTAAAAAAGCTTAGGGCCTTTTTCTATATAAAGGATGAGTTGGAAGCGAAATTAGGGATTTTTACTCCTTTCTTAGCCTAAACAGTTCGTGTCTGCAGAACGGTGGCACTTGTGATACTGATTGGCATCTTCGCTTAATTATCAGTCTATAGCACTCCCTTTGAATAAATCCGAACGGTCAAGCGGAGCCAGTGAGCATGGAAACAAGGCATACTATAGGCGATGGAGACGTAGTGGATGGAGATGTAAATGTGTGTTGTTGTTGTTGTTGTTTAGGTTTGTGATAGTTTTCTGATGGTAGGTCAAAGGGAAAGGTTTAAGCGGGCCTGAGTGTTGGGAATGAAAGGTTTCTGTGCAGAATTTGAGGAGGCAAATTTCAAGTTTCGATATATTTTTTTGGCTTATGTGAGGCCTGGGCTACTGTTCCTATCTCCTCCCCCTCTAAACTACTTCCCTAAGCTCCTACCTGTTCTGCGATCCCACATGGCCTTAAGTGAAGCACCTCATGCTGTGGGAAAACTGTGGCGATTACGCATCCGACTTCTATTCAATGCCCACTACATTCCTTCCCTTTGGGTCTTCTGAACCCCCAAGGAAAACACAATCTATTCGTGACACACCATGGCCTTCACCAAACAAAATCAACCATCCCGATTCACAATCGCCCTCACTAGCCTAATTCACATCACAATATCATACTCCAACCTCCTCACTACCCACAACATGTCTTGGTTCACGGCGGAAAGTCTATCTGTGAGATTGTAGCTGGTATCAAAGAATTTGGGAGTGTGAAAGGCTATGTCACGGAGTTCCCGAGCGATGAATTGACGTGGTTAGTCGAGTCGCCCGTTGAGGGGAATATAGCAGTACTGCATAAGGTGTTTCATTTAGGGCCTGTGAGATGGTGAATTTACTAGGAGTTTAAGAGGATGGGAAGGGGGATAAGAAGGGTGAATGGGAATGAGGGCAAGAGGAAGTTGATGTGGTTTGGCATATTGATTCCATCGGACCCTTTGAGTGTATATATATAGGCAACCATGCATACAACAGCTTATCACACAAAGTGGAACATATTTAGAATAGAGATTATCTTTTAAATCTCTCGCTAGAGTTAGCGGGAGCATCAAGAGGATGCAAATCTCTGTCATGATTCACGTTAGGTGACAAGATGCTGTAAACATCGACTGCCTCTCAATCGTGTGGATGTTAAACCATGTTGAGGCATGATCTTCGGGTTGCCAAATTAGGAATTCCTATGCTCTTCGGCACGATCCGCACTCGATTCTCGGAACCCTCCATGAAAGGAGCCCGTTGCCAGATATGAATGCCGAAGTTGAAAGGCCCGAGATTTTAGACCGAAACGATTTTGGTCACAGCTATTTTGCTACACAAAACCTCATTGACCGAACAACAAACCTCCCGCATCGATTGTTACGATGCCCAGCATGCCCAGCAAGAGCTAACACTACCTAGGCATAGCACTAAGCTAACAACAGAAGCGCAAAATACCCACAATTACCCCACCTTCGGAACATCCATCATCCCTCCACCGTATCGTACCTCTTCCTCTCGCCCGTCCCAACGCTGTGGAACCGTGCCGTCATCTTCACCCACAGCACCCTTTGTGTCAAGCTGGTGCTGATCCCCCTTCTCACCAATTGTATTGATTGAAGGGTGTAACTCACAGCACGCCTTGGGGTTTCAGACGAGAACTGGAACAAGCATGGCTTCGGAGTCAAGCACTGAGAAGTTTCCGAGCACGCAGAATACGCAATATGATAAGATTGGGACGAAGTATAATTATATGCATGAACTTCCTGCTGTGCAACCTGAAAAACCGTCGGTTGTAGCGGCGGTGGGAGGTATTAAGGGATTACGTTGTCTGGGTAAGTTTAAAAGTCTTCTTCAAGAACATAAACATGGAATGCTTTCTGCTCGATTTGGTAATGAACACGTGACTAGTAAGCTTGCTAGTTACGACGTATTCTAATATCCACACCCAGTGGTATGAATTCTAGTTACATCCTATACTAACACCCCACGAAGACCTAGCATGCGGCACAGGCCGCTACACTCACCTCCTCCACACCCTAGGCGCATCCTCCGTTCACGGCTACGACATTTCCTCCACCATGATCTCTGGCGCAAAAACCACATACCCACCCTCCTCATACCCAGCTCTCCACTTCGCTGTCGCTGACTGTAGCAAGCCGCTAGACCCAAAGCCAGAACCCTTCGATCTCATCTTCGCAGGCTGGTTTCTCAACTATGCAGGGACGCAGGAAGAACTAGTTTCCATGTTCCGTGTCATTGGAGAAAATTTGAAACCAGACGGAAGATTTGTGGGAATTACAACGAACGTGAATGACCCTAAGATGAAGGAACCAAAGATGGATTTTTATGGGCTGGATATTTTGGTGTTGGATCCTGAGTACAAGGAGCCGGGAGGGAGTGGGGAAGACCTTGGGATTACAGCAAGGGTGGTCGCGCATACCGAGTTTGCCATTCAATTCGATGTGTTTCAGTTCAAGAAAGATGTTTATGAGAGATGTGCGGCGAAGGCGGGATTGAGGTTGAAATGGAGTGATCCTGTTGTGCCTGATGATGAGAGGATGGCGACGCAGTATTGGGCGCGGTGGTTAGAGCGCCCGACATTCGTCGTTGTGGAAGCAGTAAGGACATAAAACGTATCTCCAATCCTCAATATCATTTCTTTAAATTACACCCCTAAAACAATTCACTTCTCTCCGATCCCCCATCTAGCAAGCCTCTCCTCCCATCATCCCCATTCCTATCTACCCCTCAATGCCCCTAAGCTTCACGGGGTTAAGTTGCACCACGCGAACACGCTACATATGATAGCGACACGGGGGATCTAATTCACACCTCCGAGGCCCATTTGTTATCTCGACCAGCGCCTATTCTTAATGCGATAGTACCACCGATCACCCCAACAACTTTGAATTTCCTATATAAACTTAGTAAATCACCCTGTCTAGATCTTTAAACACTTTCTAACTTCTATACTTTAGAATAAACACAGAAAAGCTTGGTGAAGGTCCGCATTCTAATAATTATAAAGCTATAACGTACCTAACAGGTTGGCCGGCCACACAGGTTAGCCGGCCACTTTTGCTAAGCCCCTACTAAACTCTACCTATCTACATAATGCTTTAACAACAACACTAGATTAAATCTTCTAAAGAATGTTAAATACAGCTTGCTTTTTAGGCTTTTAAATAAAACTTAAAACTTTTCTTATAACATGCTACAGCTATTTATAATGTCTTTTATATAACACTAAGCAATTAACGCGCTAGATAGCCTTTATAAGTAGAATGCTAGCCTAAATTAAAGAATCTAACTAAGCTTAAAAAAAAGTAGTTATTAAGTACATACTTAAGCTTATTACACGCAGATTTCTTTTTAGGCTTATAACTATAGCTAATATAGCTAATTTCTTGCCTATAAAGTGTAATCTAGGCTAGGTTAGCTTAAACTAGCCTAGTATGTAGGTTAAGCACTGCTTTAAGTTTATAATAAAGTTTAATTATAAGTATAATTATAAAAAAGCGCTTTATAAGAATCTAGAGGTTATCTAAGGCTAGTTTTACTTAGTAGCTAATATAAAAGCTAAGTATAGTATCTAAAATAAAAATAAGTATAACTTTAATAAGTTAAGCTTAATAATAAGCTAGATATTAACTAGAGTAGTTATTATAGCTTTAGAAAGATAAAAACAGCTAAAGGTAATATAGTAAAGTAATAAAAAGTAAATAATAGTTATCTAGAGCATTAATATAATAAAGTAGGCTATAAAATTATAAAGCTTTAAGCAGTAAATAAAGCTACTATGTAACATAGATTATATAAAAGAAAGCAGATTTAGGTAAAAAAAACTTTAATAGTTAAAAATAAAGCTTGTCTAACTACTCTAAAGAAGTTTAGAGCGCGTAGTAATAAAAAGAAGCTAAAGACGCAAGTGCGCACTAAAAAAAGTAAGCTAAGTTAAAAGTAATATAAGCAGTGTAATTAAACTAGGCATAACTTATGTACATATAAGTAAGTAGTAAAAGTAGACTCTAAATAATATCTTATGTTGTATTACTTTATATAGGGCTAAAGTAGGCTATTTTGCAAGAGAATAGGGTAGTTTTAGTAGGGGCTTAGCAAAAGTAGCTGGCCAACCTGTGTAGCCAGCCAACCTGTTAGGTACGTTATCTCTAACTAGACAACAAAAATTCTTTTAGTGTCCTAATCCTAAATCAGAAACCCTCCCTGATCTTAGACTTAGAGCATGGTGAGTCGCCTGTAATGCTCTTTAATCTGCTTCTTTCTTGTTAGTATTAGCCTATAGACAATTTATTACTTAAAAAGTGTTACGTTTTATTTAAAAGCTTAAAGTATAAGCTATAGCTAACATTTCTTTAACACATTTAAGTAGTATTATTAGGAATACATTAGTGTAAAAAGAGTAGCTTAGTGTAGTTTTAGTAAAAGTAAATAACTTAGGTGTGTAAGCAACTTGCCTATAGTGTACGTTAGTGTAAAAAGAGTAGTTTAGTATAGTCTTAGTAAAAGTAAGTAACTTAGGTGTGTAAGTAGTTTGCCTACATAGCTGTGATAATATAATCCTACTTTATTTATAATCTTTATAGTAATAGTAAATAGTAGGTTAAAAAAGCAAGCACTTTTTTTTATTAATAACTAATATACTTATGTCAGATATGCGCACCTACTGTCAAGACAGGAGGAACGTTTGACGAAAAGCGGCTACATAGTACGAGCAATAAGCTTAAACAGTATGTTGCTGCAAATTGCAGCATGTTGCAAGCTAGTCGCGCATAGGGCTAGTGCGCAAGGGACTTAGATTAAAAAAAACAAAAGCTAAGCAACACAAGTAGAGCAGAAAAAGGATTAAAAAATTAACATAATTAATACAATTAATTATTATCCTATATATTATATCTAAACCTATTATTTATCTTAGGAAGCCTAGAAATAGTGCTTTAATCTAACAATTAAGAGTCTTAGTGCCTCCATTAATACAAAATAGCCACCCAGCCTCCTTGAGACGCGACAGTCGTCCTTCGAGACCACACCGACTACAGAGCCTGGATGATGCAGCTGCAATTGAGATGTGTAGCGCACAGCATCTGGCCGCAAGTGGATCCTAAGTTAACTATCTAAATGATCTCTAAACTAAGAGCTCTAGAGATGCTGCTAATAGCTAAGTTTTTACTAGCCTCTAATATTAAAACGCCTATGCACATAAACAAGCTATTAATAAGTAGTGTTAGAGCCTTTAAAAAAGCTATTAAATACTATAAAATTAAGGCTAATAAGTACAAGAGTAATAAACATAATTATAAAAAAAAGTAATTAAGCTTTTAACAGATTATTATCTTTATCTAGTTAATAGTTAGCCCGCATCTGCAGTATACATGCTGTTCCCTAGATTAACTACTTAGATAGTAGATTATAAACTTTAAAGCTATAGTAGGCGTTAACAACTAATTTAAACAAGAATATGTGCACAACTAATATAATACATCTCTAAAGCTGCTAAGAAACGTAAGCATATAGAACTTATAGCTAGCAGAGTATAATTACGCTGCTATAGAAGTAGAGACATAAAATGTTCTAGAAACAACATAGTTTAATGCTGTTATAAAAGACTTTTTAACTACTATAAATAAAGTTACCCCTTATTAGTCTATAACTTTTTAGAAAAGCAAATAGTTTACACTAAACATAAATTAAAAAAAAATAATAAAGCGCTTTTAAAAACATATAATATTAAATTATTTAATATATATAAAAAAGCATAAAGCTGCTTTTATAACAGATAACTTATTATACTTTACTAAAAGTAAAAAGACTACTTAAGGCATAAATAAGAACACCTATAGTGTAAAAGTTATAATGTTAAGAAAATAAAGTAAACCTTAACATTAATGTTATTAAAAAAATAATAGAAAGTTATTTTTAAGCTAGAAACTTACTAAAACAGAAGGCACTAAATATCCTACATGTAGACATATCTATGTATTAAAGAACTACTTCTATGTCTATTTAGACAAAGCACTAGACTAGTAGATGCTAAATAAAAAAGTTAAAAAGCTTATAGCATTAAAGCATAAGCATAACTTAGAATTTTAAGGCCTACTAAAAAAGCAGTGTAGACATAATTTAAAAATACTAATTCTAAAAAGTTTATATACACCTATGCTAAAGATATAAGAAGACTAACTTAAAAGCTAAAAAGTATTAAAAGTTAAAGCAGCTATATTGCTAGCTATAGTTAATTTAAACTAGAATAAATATTTACTAAAAAAATTATTTATCCTTAACTTAAGCTTAACATGCTATATTATAAATAATTTTAATTAAATTTATAACTATTATTTACTAATACTAGAAAACTTTATTTAGTTTAAAAACTCTTATATATAAATTTAAAGCTATAAATTAATTACACTAAGCTTAAAAAGTAAGCATAAAACACATAGTTAAGCATATAGTCTTATACTACATAACACTGCACTGTGCCTAGACCTGCTGTGCAACCTAGTCTTGTTCTGCCTACTATAATAAAAAGAAATCTAGTAGGACATATAAGTAGAGCTAACTACTTTAAAGGCTTTAAATAAAATAATAATTAAAGATTTTATAAAGATCTATAGCTAATAAGTGTTAAAGTACTATCTACTATAAAAGAGCTTATATTATACACACATAATTAACATAAGAACTAAACATAGTCTATAAAAAGCATTTATAAAGCTATAGCATAAGTGTCTTAGACACCCTAGACTAGCTACACTTTAACACTTTATATAGTAAGCTAAGGGGGTGTAAATTAAAAAAATTACAACAGTTTAATATAACTTATATAGTAAAGCTAAGATATAATAATAAATTAGCTGTACACTATAAATTAGTAATAGTAGACCTAGTAAAAAACTATTAATTAATTTCTATGCATATAAAGCATAGAGCATTATAAAAAAGCAAAGTTAAATGCTAATTACTAATAAGTATTTTAGCCTTTAGTAAGACTTTTACTTTAAAAATAATAAGCCTACTAAATTAATTATTAAAGCTTTTATAATCTTTATTTTTTTTAAAAAACTATTATAATATTAGTGTAAAAGTTATTAAAGCTAATAATAAGATTATAATAGTAAAACTAGAGGTAAAATGCTAGCTAACATTACATAAAATAACTATTAAGCCTTTAGCACTAGATATATAAGCCTAGAACAAAGAAGCTAAATGCTTAAAAAGTGTAAATAAGAAAAAGTTATAAGCTATGCAACTAGATGCTAACCTACTATAGAACATATAGCTATACATTACTAGAGCTAGTGTATACCTATACAATTAAACGCTAAACTATGCTAATAACTAAAAGACATTATATAAGATCTTCTTTACATAAGTAGCTTTAAATAATAAAGTTATTATATTAATTTAAAAGCTAAGCTTTACACATTTAAAAGCTTATAGCTATAAAGCATTTATAATAACTAATAACACACATTAGAATAAATCTAAGCTACAGAGGCTAGACCTAAAGGTGTAGATTAGATATCTAGTTAAGTACTAATTATTAAACATCTACTGTGTATAAATACTACTGCTAGCAAAAGTAATCTATACATATAATGTTATTTTTAATAAACACTTAATCTTTAGTAGTAAGCTTAAAGACCTAATAAATAACCTTATATATAACATAGTAAAGAAAATTACTATATATATTAGAATAATTAAGCTTCTAACACCTAGTTATTAGCTAAAGATAGAGTTATTTTATAAAGACAACACTATAGATAATATATTAAATTTTAATAAAGTAAACCTACTAGGCCACTATTAAAAAAGAAAGATTAGAGATAACTATTTATCTTCTTTAAACACTCTACTACCTGCAGCATTGCTTATGTAGTTAATAGCTAGAGTAGCACTAAAGCTAAGCTAAATAAAGTTGTTAAAAACTATACTATAGGCTGCAGCCTTTATAGCTAGCATAAGATCTAAAAGTGTAAAAAAGCATAGTAGCAAAACACTAAATAAAGCAGCATTAATAAAAATGCTATTTAAAAGAAAGACACTTTATAAAAGCTAGCTGCTACTTCTACTATTAACTTAAAAGTAACTAAAGAAGTACTCTCTACATAAGATGTTTAAGGCAGTAGAAAGAACACACCTAGATAGTTATTAGATAATAAAATTTTAGATAGAGGTCTAGACAAAGCTAATTAAGGCAGCTAGACAGCAGATTCTAGATTATATGTAGGTGTACACCTACAAGCTTAACAAGCACTATAGATTACAAAGATGTAAGGTGCAACTAGTAGTCTATAGTAATTAATAGAGAAACATTACTACACAAGATACCTACGCTGCTACCCTAGCAGAACACTTATTTTAAATGCTAATAGTAATATCTACACGCTTTAACTTAAAGCTTAAACAATACAACATAACTAACGTGTTTATACATGCAGTAATTAACTATAATATCTACATGCAGATGCTAAGAGGCTATTAGAAACTAGGTATAATACTAAAGCTTTAAAAAGCACTATATAGCCTATAAATTTCTTCTTTACTCTAGTAACACTATTTTATAATAACTTTTAAAGGCCTTAGGTTTTTAGCTGTTCTACATAAACTCTGCTGCATAACTAAAGCTAGAATATTTGTCTTTTTCTATGTAGACAACCTTATTATTGCGCACAGGAAAGGCTCTAAAGCAGATGCATAGCGTGTAGTAGACTAGTTATAAGAGAAGTATACCCTAATAAGAGGCAAGGACCTATAATAGTTCTTAGGAGTTAAGATTATTAGAGATTAACAGTAATAAATAATTTAGCTATTACAGGCCTTATATATTAATAAGATAGCTAGGCTAGCTAACAGAAAGAACCTACAGCATGCTACACCTATAAGTAGGATTAAACTTATGCTGTAATCTAGTTTTACAACCCTATTAGAGGTAAATTAATATTAGCAGAAGATTAGATCTCTGCTCTTTGCAGTAGTTACTATAAGACTAGACATCGCCTTTACTACATTACGCCTCGCACAGTTTCTCACGAATCCTGCATCTAACCATTAGGATGCAGCTGATTAAGTCATCCTGTACCTACATGCGACACGGACGTACGCACTCTAATTAGAAGGAGAAGACTACCTTATAGTAGCAAGCAATGCGTTATTTGTAGACAATACACTAGATAGAAAGAGCTTTTAAGGCTACATTATTTAACTATTTAGTAAATAGATTGCATAGCAAGCAAATAAATAAAATACAGTTATAACATTAACAACAGAAGTAGAATTACTTACACTGTTCTAAGTTACTAAGGAAGCTATGTTTATAAGAATGCTTTTTAACAAACTGTAGGTTAAGATGCCTAATTTAACTATTATAATCTAGTGCAACAACAAGCAGACAATCTAACTAGTAAACAAAGAGATATCTCAACTTTAAACTAAGCTCCGACATGTCAACATCCATAACCACTGGCTCCGACAGGAAGTCTCTC